>NW_027183000.1:102500-162500 GCF_041146395.1 Eulemur rufifrons
CCTTAACCCTAAGTGTTAACTCTCACGCTAACCTTTAATCCTAACCCTAATCCTAATCTTCAACCCTAAACCTAACACTTAACCCTAACCCTGTACCAAACCCTAACCCCTCATCTTAACCCTAACCGTAAACCTGAACCCTAAACCAAAGTGTAACCGTTAAACCTAAGAGTAACCTTTAACCCTAACCCTAATCCCTAACCCTAAGCCCTCAACCTAACACTAAACTTCATCCTTAACCCTAACCAGAATCCTAACCCTAAATCTAATTCTCAGACTTCTTGCTTTCTTAGAGTTTAGAAAGCCTGCAATCCTCCCATGCCATGCGTGAAAGGAGGCTCTACCACTGTGTCCTGCATGAAACCCACGGGCCCATACCCAGAGTATGATAGAGTGGGTTCCCGGGTACAATCCCAGCCCGCTAAACTCCCCCCGCCCGCCTAATGCAGACAGGGCCCGGGCGCTAAGCATAAACAATACCTTTAACAGATAACCCTAACCCTGAACGTAACACCCAACCCTGTTCCTATTTCTCCCCTTAACACGTAAACCTCACCGTGCGTCTAACTTTATCCTCTTATCCTAACGTTAATGCATAACGCATTTCCTGAGAACAACCCCTATCCCATAATTCTAACCCTATCTCCTAGTGATCACTGTGACACCTAATCCCTAACCCTAATTCTAAACCGCTAACCCTAACCGTAACCCTCCCTACAACCCTAACACTGACAGTAACCCTTACTTCTAACCCCAACGCTATGCCTAATAAAAACCCTAACCCTTCACCCTAACCCTTAAGCCTTACCCTAACCCTTAACCCTAATCCTAATCCTAACCATTAAACCTAACCCTAGCTCTTAAAGGTAACCCTAAACCTTACCCTCACCACTAGACCTAACCCTGACACTAACCTAACACCTAACCCTAAGCAGAACCCCGAAAGCTAACCCTGAAACCTATCCCTAACCCTAGCAGTAAACTTTAACCCTAAACCTAAGCCCAACCCGTAACCCTAATCCTATCCTTTTACCCTAAAACTAACCCCTAAACCTAACCCCTATACCTCACCCTAACTCTAACCCCAATCCTAATTCTAACCATACCCCTTCATAAAACACTAACTCCTAACCGCTAACCCTAACACTAACCAAAAACCATAATCACTAATCCCTAACCCTAACGCTTAACATTTACCCTAACCGTTAACCCTCACCCTAAATCTTAACACTGACCCTAACCTTAACCTTTAACTCTAAGCCTAACCCTTAACCCTACAGTAAGGAAGACCCTTAATGCTAATGGGATCCATTATCCCTAACCCTAACACTACAGCTAAAAATAACCCTAACCTTGGATCCTTAAACCTAACCCCTAACACTTACTTTAACCCCAAACCCTAACCCTAATCCTAAGCATTAAACCTAACCCTATCTCTTAACCCTAACGCTAGCCCTTACCCTAACGCCTAGATCTAACCCTAAATCGAACCTACCGCCTAATCCTAACCTTAAGCCCTAATGGTAACTCTAACCCTGAACCCTAAACCTACCCGTAACCCTTAACACTAACCCTATCCGTGAACCTTAACCCTGACCCTAACCATTACCCGCACCCAAGCATTTAACCCTGACCCTACCCCTAATCCTTAATGATAACCCTAACACTAAACCATAACCCTAAGCCCAACACTTATCCCTAATCCTATCCCTTAACCCTAACCCTAACCCTAATGCTACCCCCTAAACCTAACCCTAACCGTGACCAGTAAACCTAACCCTAACCTCTAACACAAAACATAGCACATAACTCTAACCCTAAAGCTAACCCTAACCCTAACCCTAAACCCTAACTCTTAACCTTAACCCTAAGCGTTAACTCTCACGCTAACCTTTAATCCTAACCCTAATCCTAATCTTCAACCCTAAACCTAACACTTAACCCTAACCCTGTACCAAACCTAACCCCTCATCTTAACCCTAACCGTAAACCTCAACCCTAAACCAAAGTGTAACCGTTAAACCTAAGAGTAACCTTTAACCCTAACCCTAATCCCTAACCCTAAGCCCTCAACCTAACACTAAACTTCATCCTTAACCCTAACCATAATCCTAACCCTAAATCTAATTCTCAGACTTCTTTCTTGCTTAGAGTTTAGAAAGCCTGCAATCCTCCCATGCCATGCGTGAAAGGAGGCTCTACCACTATGTCCTGCATGAAACCCATGGGCCCATACCCAGAGTATGATAGGGTGGGTTCCCGGGTACAATCCCAGCCCCCTAAACTCCCCCCGCCCGCCTAATGCAGACAGGGCCCGGGCGCTAAGCATAAACAATACCTTTAACAGATAACCCTAACCCTGAACATAACACCCAACCCTGTTCCTATTTCTCCCCTTAACACGTAAACCTCACCGTGCGCCTAACTTTAACCTCTTATTCTAACGTTAATGCATAAACCATTTCCTGAGAACAACCCCTATCCCATAATTCTAACCCTATCTCCTAGTCATCACTGTGACACCTAATCCCTAACCCTAATTCTAAACCGCTAACCCTAACCGTAACCCTACCTACAACCCTAACACTGACAGTAACCCTTACTTCTAACCCCAACGCTATGCCTAACAAAAACCCTAACCCTTGACCCTAACCCTTCACCTTAACCCCTAAGCCTTACCCTAACCCTTAACCCTAATCCTAATCCTAACCATTAAACGTAACCCTAGCTCTTAAAGCTAACCCTAAACCTTTCCCTCACGACTAGACCTAACCCTGACACTAACCTAACACCTAACCCTATCCAGAACCCCTAAAGCTAACCCTGAACCCTATCCCTTACCCTAGCAGTAAACTTTAACCCTAAACCTAAGCCCAACCCGTAACCCTAATCCTATCCTTTTACCCTAAAACTAACCCCTATACCTCACCCTAACTCTAACCCCAATCCTAATTCTAACCATACCCCTTCATAAAACACTAACTCCTAACCGCTAACCCTAACACTAACCAAAAACCCTAATCACTAATCCCTAACCCTAACGCTTAACCTTTACCCTAAGAAGTAGGAGAGTCATATGTATGAACGGTTACATTCACGCAGAGAAAGAAACTGTTGGGTGGTGTATGTACGCATGTTAATCTATACTTTGGAGAAAGTTCGAGAGTCATATCTGGGGAAAATTGCAGTCACTTAGAGAAAGCAACAATCGGGGGCCGTTTTGTAGATCTCCTAAATTCTATTTTGGAAGAAGAGTGAAATTCATATGTGGGAACGCTTATGTTCACTCAGAGAAATCAACGATAGGGCAGTGTTTCGTTGGGATGCTAAAGTGTAGTTTGGAAGAAGTTCGCGAGTCTTATATAAGAAAGCCTACAGTCACCTAGAGAAAGTAGCTCTCGGCAGATTGTTTCTAAGCGTGCTAAACTCTAATTTGCATCAATTGTGAGAGTCAAACATGGGAACGCTTACATTCACTCAGAGAACGCAACGTTTGGGTGGTGGTTTGTAAGCATTCTAAACTGTATTTTGGAGGAAGTAGGAGAGTCATATATACGAATGCTTACATTCACGCAGAGAAAGCAACTCTGTGATCGTATTTTGTTGGCATGCTAAACTGTGGTTTGGAAGAAGTTCGAGAGCCTTATATAGGAAAGATTACAGTGACACAGAGAAAACAACTCTCTGTAGTTTCTTGGTAGGTCTACTAAACTGTAATTTGGATGATGTGTGAGAACGCTTGCATTCACTCAGAGAAAGAACTTTGTCGTGGTGGTTTGTAGGAATAACAACTGTAGTTCGAAGAAGTAGGAGAGTCATATATGAACGGTTACATTCACGCAGAGAAAGCAACTGTGGAGTGGCGTATGTAATCATCATAATCTGTAGTTTGGAGGAAGTTCGAGAGTCATATCTGGGGAAAATTAGAGTCATTTAGAGAAAGGAACAATCGGGGGCTGGTGTGTAGGTCTGCTAAATTCTATTTTGGAAAAAGAGTGAGAGTCATATATGGGAATGCTTATGTTGACTCAGAGAAATCAACGATGGGGCGCTGTATTGTTGGCATGCTAAACTGTAGTTTGGAAGAAGTTCGAGAGTCTTATATAGGAAAGTGTACAGTCACCTAGAGAAAGCAACTCACAGGAGGTGGTTTGTAAGCCGCTAAACTCTAATTTGGATGAAGTGAAAGAGGCATACATGGATACGCTTCATTCACTCAGAGAAAGGTAAATTGGGGTGCCGGTTTGTAGGTATACTAACTCCAGTTTGGAAGAAGTACTAGAGTCATATATATGAACGCTTATATGGACGCAGAGAAAGCAACTATGGGGTGGTGTTTTGTAGGCCTGCTAAAATATAGTTTGGAAGAAGTTCGAAAGCAGACAGTCACTTAGAGAAAGCAACTCTTGGCGGTGGATTTTTCGGTCTGCTAAATTGTATTTTGAAAGAAGTACCAGAGTCATATATTCAAACGCTTACATTCATGCAGAGAAAGGAACTGTGGGGTGGTGGTTTCTAGGCGTGCTAAACTCTAGTTTGGACGAAGTTTGAGAATCACATATAAGAAAGCTTAGAGTCACTTAGAGAAAGCAAATCTCTGGGTGTGGAATGTAGGCGTGCTAAACTCTATTTTGGTTTAGATTGAGAGTCATATATGGAAAGGGTTACATTCACTCAGAGAAAGCAACGATGGTGTGGTGGTTTGTAGGCATACTAAACTCTAGTTTGGAAGAAGTAAGAAAATGATATATGGGAACGCTTACATTCATGCAGAGAAAGCAATTATGGGGTGGCTTTTTTGTACCCATGCTAATCTCTAGTTTGGAAGAAGTTATATAGGAAAGCGTACACTCATTTATAGAAACCAACTTTCGGGGGATGAAGGGTAGGCCTGCAAAACTCTACTTTGGAAGAAGTGGGAGAGTCATATTGGGGACCACGTACATTGACTCAGAGAAATCGAGGATGGGGTTGTGTTTTGTAGGCATACTAAACTCTAGTTTGGAGAAAGTAGGAGAATCATATATAGGAACGCTTACATTCATGCAGAGAAAGCAACTATGGAGTGAGGTTTGTATGCCTACTAAACTATAGTTTGGAGGAAGTTTAGAATCTTATATAGCAAAGCTTACAGTCACCTAGAGAGAGCAACTCTTGGGAGATGATTTCTAAGCCTGATAATTTGCACCAACTCTTAAAGTCAAGTATGGGAAGGTTTACATCCACTCAGAACGCAAGGTTTGCGTTGCAGTTTGTGGCCTTAATTGTAGTTCGGAAGAAGTAGGAAAGTCATATATATGAACGGTTACATTCACGCAGACAAACCAGCTATGGAGTGATGTGTGTATGCCTACTAAACTATAGTTTGGAGGATGTTCGAGAGTCATATCTGGAAAGCTTACAGTCATTTAGAGAAAGAAACTCTCAAGGGGTGGTTCGTAGGCCTGCTAAACTCTATTTTCAAAGAGGTGTTAAAATCATATACAGGAACGCTTACATTCACTCAGAGAAAGCAACGTTGGGGTGGCCGTTTGTGAGCATACTAAACTCTACTTTGGAAGAGGTACAAGAGACATAAATACGAACGCTTACATTAACACAGAGAAAGCAAATACGGGGTTCTGTAGTGCAGGCATGCTAAACTATAGATTAGAAGAAGTTCGAAAGCTGACAGTCACTTAGAGAAAGCAACTCTTGGCGGGTGATTTTTAGGTCTGCTAAATTGTATTTTGAAAGACGTACCAGAGTCATATACAAACGCTTACATTCATGCGTAGAAAGAAACTATGGGGTGATGTGTTGTGGGGATGCTAAACTGCAGTTTGGAAGGTGTTCGAGAGTGTTATATAGGATAGCTTACAGTCACCTAGAGAAAGCAACACTCGGGACAGCTTTACAAGCCTCTAAACACTAATTAGCAGCAATTGTGAGAGTCAAACATGGGAACGCTTACATTCACTCAGAGAACGCAACGTTTGGGTGGCTGGTTTTTAAGCATTCTAAACTGTATTTTGGAGGAAGTAGGAGAGTCATATATACGAATGCTTACATTCACGCAGAGAAAGCAACTCTGTGGTCGTATTTTGTTGGCATGCTAAACTGTGGTTTGGAAGAAGTTCGAGAGCCTTATATAGGAAAGATTACAGTGACACAGAGAAAACAACTCTCTGTAGTTTCTTGGTAGGTCTGCTAAACTGTGATTTGGATGAAGTGTGAGAACGCTTGTATTCACTCAGAGAAAGAACTTTGTCGTGGTGGTTTGTAGGAATAACAACTGTAGTTCGAAGAAGTAGGAGAGTCATATATGAACGGTTACATTCACGCAGAGAAAGCAACTGTGGGGTGGCGTAGGTAATCATCATAATCTGTAGTTTGGAGGAAGTTCGAGAGTCATATCTGGGGAAAATTAGAGTCACATAGAGAAAGGAACAATCGGGGGCTGGTGTGTAGGTCTGCTAAATTCTATTTTGGAAGAAGAGTGAGAGTCATATATGGGAACGCTTATGTTGACTCAGAGAAATCAACGATGGGACGCTGTATTGTTGGCATGCTAAACTGTAGTTTGGAAGAAGTTCGAGAGTCTTATATAGGAAAGTTTACAGTCACCTAGAGAAAGCAACTCACAGGAGGTGGTTTGTAAGCCGCTAAACTCTAATTTGGATGAAGTGAAAGAGGCATACATGGATACGCTTCATTCACTCAGAGAAAGGTAAATTGGGGTGCCGGTTTGTAGGTATACTAACTCCAGTTTGGAAGAAGTACTAGAGTCATATATATGAACGCTTATATGGACGCAGAGAAAGCAACTATGGGGTGGTGTTTTGTAGGCCTGCTAAAATATAGTTTGGAAGAAGTTTGAAATCAGGCAGTCAGAGAAAGCAACTCTCGGCGGTTCATTTTTCGGTCTGCTGAATTGTATTTTGAAAGACGAATATATGACCAGAGTCATATATTCAAACGCTTACATTCATGCAGAGAAAGCAACTCTGGGGTGGTGTTTTCTAGGCATGCTAAACTCTAGTTTGGACGAAGTTTGAGAATCACATATAAGAAAGCTTAGAGTCGCTTAAAGCAAATCTCTGGGTGTGGAATGTAGGCGTGCTAAACTCTATTTTGGTTTCGGAGTGAGAGTCATATATGGGAAGGCTTACATTCACTCAGAGAAAGCAACGATGGTGTGGTGGTTTGTAGGCATACTGAACTCTAGTTTGGAAGAAGTAGGAGAATGATATATGGGAACGCTTACATTCATGCAGAGAAAGGAATTATGGGGTGGCTTTTTTGTAGCCACGCTAATCTCTATTTTGCAAGAAGTTAAAGAGTAATATATAGGAAAGCGTACCGTCATTTATAGAAACCAACTTTCGGGGGATGGTTTGTAGGCCTGCAAAACTCTACTTTGGAAGAAGGGGGAGAGTCATATGGGGGACTGGGTACATTCACTCAGAGAAATCAACGATGGGGTTGTGGTTTGTAGGCATACTAAACTCTAGTTTGGAAGAAGGACGAGAATCATATATAGGAACGCTTACATTCATGCAGAGAAAGCAACTATGGAGTGATGTTTGTATGCCTACTAAACGATAGTTTGGAGGATGTTCGAGAGTCATATCTGGAAAGCTTACAGTCATTTAGAGAAAGCAACTCTCTGGGGATGGTTCGTAGGCCTGCTAAACTCTATTTTCAATGAAGTGTTCGAATCATATACAGGAACGCTTACATTCACTCAGAGAAAGCAACGTTGGGGTGGCCGTTTTTGAGCATACTAAACTCTACTTTGGAAGAGGTACGAGAGACATAAATACGAACGCTTACATTAACACAGAGAAAGCAAATACGCGGTGCTGTAATGCAGGCATGCTAAACTATAGATTGGAAGATGTTCGAAAGCTGACAGTCACTTAGAGAAAGCAACTCTTGGCGGGTGATTTTTAGGTCTGCTAAATTGTATTTTGAAAGACGTACCAGAGTCATATACAAACGCTTACATTCATGCAGAGAAAGAAACTATGGGGTGATGTGTTGTTGGCATGCTAAACTGCAGTTTGGAAGGAGTTCGAGAGTGTTATATAGGATAGCTTACAGTCACCTAGAGAAAGCAACACTCGGGACAGCTTTACAAGCCTCTAAACACTAATTAGCAGTAATTGTGAGAGTCAAACATGGGAACGCTTACATTCACGGAGAGAACACAACGTTTGGGTGGTGGTTTGTAGGCATAATAACTGTAGTTCGGAAGAAGTAGGAGAGTCATATGTATGAACGGTTACATTCACGCAGAGAAAGAAACTGTTGGGTGGTGTATGTACGCATGTTAATCTATACTTTGGAGGAAGTTCGAGAGTCATATCTGGGGAAAATTGCAGTCACTTAGAGAAAGCAACAATCGGGGGCCTTTTTGTAGATCTGCTAAATTCTATTTTGGAAGAAGAGTGAAATTCATATGTGGGAACGCTTATGTTCACTCAGAGAAATCAACGATAGGGCAGTGTTTCGTTGGGATGCTAAAGTGTAGTTTGGAAGAAGTTCGCGAGTCTTATATAAGAAAGCTTACAGTCACCTAGAGAAAGTAACTCTCGGCAGATTGTTTCTAAGCGTGCTAAACTCTAATTTGCATCAATTGTGAGAGTCAAACATGGGAACGCTTACATTCACTCAGAGAACGCAACGTTTGGGTGGTGGTTTGTAAGCATTCTAAACTGTATTTTGGAGGAAGTAGGAGAGTCATATATACGAATGCTTACATTCACGCAGAGAAAGCAACTCTGTGATCGTATTTTGTTGGCATGCTAAACTGTGGTTTGGAAGAAGTTCGAGAGCCTTATATAGGAAAGATTACAGTGACACAGAGAAAACAACTCTCTGTAGTTTCTTGGTAGGTCTACTAAACTGTAATTTGGATGATGTGTGAGAACGCTTGCATTCACTCAGAGAAAGAACTTTGTCGTGGTTTGTAGGAATAACAACTGTAGTTCGAAGAAGTAGGAGAGTCATATATGAACGGTTACATTCACGCAGAGAAAGCAACTGTGGAGTGGCGTATGTAATCATCATAATCTGTAGTTTGGAGGAAGTTCGAGAGTCATATCTGGGGAAAATTAGAGTCATTTAGAGAAAGGAACAATCGGGGGCTGGTGTGTAGGTCTGCTAAATTCTATTTTGGAAAAAGAGTGAGAGTCATATATGGGAACGCTTATGTTGACTCAGAGAAATCAACGATGGGGCGCTGTATTGTTGGCATGCTAAACTGTAGTTTGGAAGAAGTTCGAAAGTCTTATATAGGAAAGTTTACAGTCACCTAGAGAAAGCAACTCACAGGAGGTGGTTTGTAAGCCGCTAAACTCTAATTTGGATGAAGTGAAAGAGGCATACATGGATACGCTTCATTCACTCAGAGAAAGGTAAATTGGGGTGCCGGTTTGTAGGTATACTAACTCCAGTTTGGAAGAAGTACTAGAGTCATATATATGAACGCTTATATGGACGCAGAGAAAGCAACTATGGGGTGGTGTTTTGTAGGCCTGCTAAAATATAGTTTGGAAGAAGTTCGAAAGCAGACAGTCACTTAGAGAAAGCAACTCTTGGCGGTGGATTTTTCGGTCTGCTAAATTGTATTTTGAAAGAAGTACCAGAGTCATATATTCAAACGCTTACATTCATGCAGAGAAAGGAACTGTGGGGTGGTGTTTTCTAGGCGTACTAAACTCTAGTTTGGACGAAGTTTGAGAATCACATATAAGAAAGCTTAGAGTCACTTAGAGAAAGCAAATCTCTGGGTGTGGAATGTAGGCGTGCTAAACTCTATTTTGGTTTAGATTGAGAGTCATATATGGAAAGGGTTACATTCACTCAGAGAAAGCAACGATGGTGTGGTGGTTTGTAGGCATACTAAACTCTAGTTTGGAAGAAGTAAGAAAATGATATATGGGAACGCTTACATTCATGCAGAGAAAGCAATTATGGGGTGGCTTTTTTGTACCCATGCTAATCTCTAGTTTGGAAGAAGTTATATAGGAAAGCGTACACTCATTTATAGAAACCAACTTTCGGGGGATGAAGGGTAGGCCTGCAAAACTCTACTTTGGAAGAAGTGGGAGAGTCATATTGGGGACCACGTACATTGACTCAGAGAAATCGAGGATGGGGTTGTGTTTTGTAGGCATACTAAACTCTAGTTTGGAGAAAGTAGGAGAATCATATATAGGAACGCTTACATTCATGCAGAGAAAGCAACTATGGAGTGAGGTTTGTATGCCTACTAAACTATAGTTTGGAGGAAGTTTAGAATCTTATATAGCAAAGCTTACAGTCACCTAGAGAGAGCAACTCTTGGGAGATGATTTCTAAGCCTGATAATTTGCACCAACTCTTAAAGTCAAGTATGGGAAGGTTTACATCCACTCAGAACGCAAGGTTTGCGTTGCAGTTTGTGGCCTTAATTGTAGTTCGGAAGAAGTAGGAAAGTCATATATATGAACGGTTACATTCACGCAGACAAACCAGCTATGGAGTGATGTGTGTATGCCTACTAAACTATAGTTTGGAGGATGTTCGAGAGTCATATCTGGAAAGCTTACAGTCATTTAGAGAAAGAAACTCTCAGGGGGTGGTTCGTAGGCCTGCTAAACTCTATTTTCAATGAAGTGTTAAAATCATATACAGGAACGCTTACATTCACTCAGAGAAAGCAACGTTGGGGTGGCCGTTTGTGAGCATACTAAACTCTACTTTGGAAGAGGTACAAGAGACATAAATATGAACGCTTACATTAACACAGAGAAAGCAAATACGGGGTTCTGTAGTGCAGGCATGCTAAACTATAGAATGGAAGAAGTTCGAAAGCTGACAGTCACTTAGAGAAAGCAACTCTTCGCGGGTGATTTTTTAAGTCTGCTAAATTGTATTTTGAAAGACGTGTCAGAGTCTTATATACAAACGCTTACATTCATGCGTAGAAAGAAACTATGGGGTGATGTGTTGTGGGGATGCTAAACTGCAGTTTGGAAGAAGTTCGAGAGTGTTATGTAGGATAGCTTACAGTCACCTAGAGAAAGCAACACTCAGGAGAGCTTTGCAAGCCTGCTAAACTCTAACAAGCAGCGATTGTGAGAGTCAAACATAGGAACGCTTACATTCACTCAGAGAACACAACGTTTGGGTGGTGGTTTGTAGGCATAATAACTGTAGTTCGGAAGAAGTAGGAGAGTCATATATGAACGGTTACATTCACGCAGAGAAAGCAACTGTTGGGTGGCGTATGTATGCATACTAATCTGTAGTTTGGAGGAATTTCGAGAGTCATATCTGGGGAAAATTACAGTCACTTAGAGAAAGCAACCATCGGGGGCCATTTTGTAGATCTGCTAAATTCTATTTTGAAAGAAGAATGAGAGTCATATATGGGAACGCTTATGATCACGAAGAGAAATCAACTATGGGGCGGTGTTTTGTTGGCATGCTAAACTGTAGTTTGGAAGAAGTTCGCGAGTCTTACATAGGAAAGTTTACAGTCACCCAGAGAAAGCAACTCTCGGGAGATTGTTTCTAAGCATGCTAAATTCTAGATTGCATCAATTGTGAGAGTCAAACATCGGAACGCTTACATTCACTCAGAGAACGCAACGTTTGGGTGGTGGTTTGTAAGCATTCTAAACTGTATTTTGGAGGAAGTAGGAGAGTCATATATACGAATGCTTACATTCACGCAGAGAAAGTAACTCTGTGATCGTATTTTGTTGGCATGCTAAACTGTGGTTTGGAAGAAGTTCGAGAGCCTTACATAGGAAAGATTACAGTGACACAGAGAAAAACAAATCTCTGTAGTTTGTTGGTAGGTCTGCTAAACTGTAATTTGGATGAAGTGTGAGAACGCTTGCATTCACTCACAGAAAGAACGTTGTCGTGATGGTTTGTAGGAATAAATGCTGTAGTTCAAAAGAAGTAGGAGAGTCATATATGAACGGTTACATTCACGCAGAGAAAGCAACTGTGGGGTGGTCTATGTAATCATCATAATCTAGTTTGGAGAAAGTTCGAGAGTCATATGTGGGAAAAATTAAAGTCACCTAGAGAATTGGAACCATCGGGAGTTGTGTAGGTCTGCTAAATTCTATTTTGGAAAAAGAGTGAGAGTCATATATGGGAACGCTTATGTTCACTCAGAGAAATCAACGATGGGGCGCTGTATTGTTGGCATGCTAAACTGTAGTTTGGAAGAAGTTCGAGAGTCTTATATAGGAAAGTTTACAGTCACCTAGAGAAAGCAACTCACAGGAGGTGGTTTGTGGGCCGCTAAACTCTAATTTGGATGAAGTGAAAGAGGCATACATGGATACGCTTCATTCACTCAGAGAAAGGTAAATTGGGGTGCCGGTTTGTAGGTATACTAACTCCAGTTTGGAAGAAGTACTAGAGTCATATATATGAACGCTTATATGGACGCAGAGAAAGCAACTATGGGGTGGTGTTTTGTAGGCATGATAAAATATAATTTGGAGGAAGTTCGAAAGCTGACAGTGACTTAGAGAAAGCAACTCTTGGCGGTTGATTTTGAGGTCTGCTAAATTGTATTTTGATAGAAGTACAAGAGTCATATATAAAATCGCTTATATTTATGCTGAGAAAGAAACTATGTGGTTATGTTTTGTTGGCGTGCTGAAATGTAGTTTCGAAGACGTTCGACAGTCTTTTATAGGAAAGCTTACAGTCCCCCAGAGGAAGCAACTTTCGAGAGATAGTTTGTAAGCCTGCTAAACTCTACTTTGCATCATTTGGAACAGTCATACTTGGGAACGCTAACATTCTCTGAGAGAACGCAACGTTTGGTTGGTTGTTTGTAAGCATACTAAACTGTATTTTGGAAGAAGTAGCAGAGTCATATATATGAGTGCTTACATTCACGCAGAGAGGGCAACTATGGGGTGGTGTTTTGTAGGCATGCAAATCTCTAGTTGCGAAGAAGTTAAGAGTAATAGGAAAGCTTACAGTCTCACAGAGAAAGCAACCCTTGGCGGCCGGTTTGTAGTTCTGCCAAATTCTATTTTGGATGAAGTGTGAATCTTAAATGGGAACGCTAACATTCACTCAGAGAAAGCAAGGTTGCGGTGGTGATTTTTAGTCACACTAAACTGGAGTTTGGAGGAAGTACGAGAATAAAAGAATGCTTACATTCACTCAGAAAAAGCAACGTTGGGGAGGTGGTTGGTAGGTGTACTATACTTTGGAAGAAGTACGAGCGTGATGCATAGGAACGCTTACATTCACGCAAACTATGGGGTGGCCTTTTGTTGGCATGCTAAACTATGTCCCAAAGTCATATATAGGAAAGCTTATAGTGAGAGAAAGCAACTCTCGGGCGGTGTTTTGTAGGTCCGGCAAATTGCATTTTGAAAGCAGTCCGAGATTCATATAAGGGAAGGCCTATATCCACTCAGAGAAAGCAATGTTAGGCTGGTGGTTTGTAGGCATACTAAACTGTATTTTGGAACTCGTATGTATGACTCTCACACTTGATCCAAATTAGAGTTCACCAGGCCTATAAACCACATCCTGAGAGTTGCTTTCTCTAGGTGAATGTAAGCTTTCCTATGTAAAACTCTCGAACTTCTTCCAAACTAAAGTTTAGCATGCCAACAGTACACCACCGCATCGTTGCTTTCTCTGAGTGAACATAAGCATTCCCTTATATGAATCACTTTTTCCAAAATAGAATTTAGCAGACCTACAAACCAGTCCCTGATGGTTGATTTAGCTATGTGACTGTAATTTTCCCCAGATATGACTCTCAAACTTCCTCCAAAGTATAGATTAACATGCGTACATACACCACCCAACAGTTTCTTTCTCTGCGTGAATGTAACTGTTCATATATATGACTCTCCTACTTCTTCCGACCTACAGTTATTATGTCTACAAACCACCACCCAAACGTTGTGTTCTCTCCGTGAATGTAAGCTTTCCCATATTTGACTCTCACAATTGCTGCTAATTAGTGTTTAGAGGCTTGCAAAGCTGTCCCGAGTGTTGTTTTCTCTAGGTGACTGTAGCTATCCTATATAACACTCTGGAAGTCCTTTCAAACTGCAGTTTAGCATGCCAACAAAACATCACCCCATAGTTTCTTTCTCTGCATAAATGTAAGCGTTTGTGTATATAACTCTTGTACGTCTTTCAAAATACAATTTAGCAGACCTAAAAATCACCCGCCAAGAGTTGCTTTCTCTAAGTGACTGTCAGCTTTCGAACTTCTTCCAATCTATAGTTTAGCATGCCTGCACTACAGCACCCCGTATTTGCTTTCTCTGTGTTAATGTAAGCGTTCCTATGTATGTCTCTCGTACCTCTTCCAAAGTAGAGTTTAGTATGCTCAAAAACGGCCACCCCAACGTTGCTTTCTCTGAGTGAATGTAAGCGTTCCTGTATATGATTCGAACACTTCATTGAAAATAGAGTTTAGCAGGCCTACGAACCACCCCCAGAGAGTTGCTTTCTCTAAATGACTGTAAGCTTTCCAGATATGACTCTCGAACATCCTCCAATCTATCGTTTAGTAGGCATACAAACATCACTCCATAGTTGCTTTCTCTGCATGAATGTAAGCGTTCCTATAAATGATTCTCGTCCTTCTTCCAAACTAGAGTTTAGTATGCCTACAAACCACAACCCCGTCGTTGATTTCTCCGAGTGAATATACCCAGTCCCCCATATGACTCTCCCCCTTCTTCCAAAGTAGAGTTTTGCAGGCCTACAAATCATCCCCCGAAAGTTGGTTTCTATAAATGACGGTACGCTTTCCTATATATTACTCTTTAACTTCTTGCAAAATAGAGATTTGCATGGCTACAAAAAAGCCACCCCATAATTGCTTTCTCTGCATGAATGTAAGCGTTCCCATATATCATTCTCCTACTTCTTCCAAACTAGAGTTCAGTATGCCTACAAACGACCACACCATCGTTGCTTTCTCTGAGTGAATGTAAGCCTTCCCATATATGACTCTCACTCTGAAACCAAAATAGAGTTTGGCACACCTACATTCCACACCCAGAGATTTGCTTTAAGCGACTCTAAGCTTTCTTATATGTGATTGTCAAACTTCGTCCAAACTAGAGTTTAGCATGCCTAGAAACCACCCCACAGTTGCTTTCGCTGCATGAATGTAAGCGTTCATATACATGACTCTCGTACTTCCTCCAAAATACAGTTTAGAATGCCTACAAACCACCACCCAAACGTTGCGTTCTCTGAATGAATGAAAGCATTCCCATGTTTGACTCTCACAATTGATGCAAAGTAGAGTTTAGCAGGCCAAGAAAGGCTCTCCCGAGAGTTGCTTTCTCTAGGTGACTGTAAGCTTTCCTAAATAAGACTCTCCAACTTCTTCCAAACTACAGGTTAACATGCCCACAAAACATCACCCCATGGTTTTTTCTTTGCATGAATGTAAGCATTAGTATATATCACTCTGGTACTTCTTTCAAAATACAATTTAGCAGACCTAAAAATCACCCACCAAGAGTTGCTTTCTCTAAATGACTGTTCAGGTTTGGAACTTCTTCCAAACTATAGCATGCTTACAAAACACCACCACGTAGTTGCTTTCTCTGTGTGAATGTAAGCCTTCCCAAATATCATTCTCGTACTTCTTCCAAACTATTTAGTATGCCTACAAAAACCACCCCAGTGTTGTTTCTCTGAGGGAATGTAAGCGGTCCCATGTTTGACTCTCACACTTCATCCAAATTAGAGTTTAGCATGTGTACAAAAAAATCTCCCGAGTGTTGCTTTCCCTGGGTGACGGTAATCTTTCCTGTATAAGGTTCTCCAACTTCTTCCAAACTACAGTTTAGCATGCCTACAAAACCTGACGCCATAAGTGCTTTCTCTGTGTGAATGTAAGTGTTCCTATATAGGACTCTCGTACTTCTTCCAAACTACAGTTTAGTATGCCCTACAAACCACCACCCAAACGTTGTTTTCTCTGAGTGAATGTAAGCGTTCCCATATATGACTCTCACATTTCAACCAAAATAACTCTATTTCAACCAAAATAACTCTACATTCCACACCCAGAGAGTTGCTTTCTCTACGTGACTGTAAACTTTCCTATATATGACTCTCAAACTTCGTCCAAACTAGAGTTTTGCAAGCCTACAAAACACCACCCCATAGTTGCATTCGGTGCCGGAATGTAAGCGGTTCTACATGTGATTCTCTTGCTTCTTCTAGGAACCACAACCACAACGTTGCTTTCACTGAGTTCCCATATATTATTCTAACACTTCATTGAAAATAGAGTTTAGCAGGCCTACGAAACACCCCCTAGGGTTGCTTTCTCTAAGTGACTGTAAGCTTCCCAGATATGGCTCTCGAACTTCCTCCAAACTATATTTTAGTAGGCATACAAACATCACTCCATAGTTGCTTTCTCTGCGTGAAGGTAAGCTTTCCTATATACGATTCTCGTACTTCTTCCAAACTAGAGTTGACTATGCCTACAAATCACAATCCCATCGTTGATTTCTCTGAGTGAATGCACGCGGTCCCCAATATGACTCTCTCCCACTTCCAAACTGGAGTTTTGCAGGTGTACAAAACATCCCCCGAGAGTTGGTTTCTATGACTGTACCCTTTCCTATATATTACTCCTTAACTTCTTCCAAACTAGAGATTAGCATGGCTACAAAAACGCCACCCCATAATTGCTTTCTCTACGCGAATGTAAGCGTTCCCATATATCATTCTCCTACTTCTTCCAAACTAGAGTTTAGTATGCCTACAAACCACCACGCCGTCGTTGCTTTCTCTGAGGGAATGTAAGCCTTCCCATATATGACTCTCACTCTTAAACCAAAATAGAGTTTAGCAGGCCTACATTCCACACCCAGAGATTTGCTTTCTCTAAGTGACTCTAAGCTTTCTTATATGTGATTCTCAAACTTCGTCCAAACTAGAGTTTAGCATGCCTATAAAACACCACCCCATAGTTACTTTCAGTGCGTCAAAATGTATGTGCTCCTATATGTGATTCTCGTGCTTCTTCTAAACTGCAGTTTAGTAAGCCTACAAACAACCCCATCGTTGCTTTCTCTGAGTGAATGTAAGCGTTCTCATATATGACTCTCACACTTCAACCAAAACAGGGTTTTGCAGGCCTACAAACCACCCGCCAAGACTTGCTTTTTCAAAGTGGCTGTTACCTTTCCTATATAGGACTCTGGAACTTCTCCCAAGCTAGACTTTAACATGTCTACCTGACACTACTCCGTAGTTGCTCTCGCTGTGTGAATGTAAGCGTTCCTATATATGAGTCTTGTACTTCTTCTTAACTAACATCTGGCATGCCAAAATAACACTCCCCCATAGTTGCTTTCTTTGAGTCAATGTAAACATTCCTACATATGTCTCTCGCACTTCTTCCAAACTAGAGTTGAATAAGTCTACAAACCAATCCCCGACAGCTGTTTTCTCTGAACGAATTTAAGCGTTCCTATATATGACTATGGCACTTCCTCCAAACTAGAGTTTAGAAAGCCTACACTCCACCCCTGTTCGTTGCTTTCTCTAAGTTACTGTATGCTTTCCTATACATGGCTCTCGAAATTTTCCAAACTAGAGTTAGCATGCCTACTATACACCTACACATAATTGCTTTGTCTGAGTGAATATAAGCCTTCCTATATATGACTGTCGCACTTTTTCCAAATTAGAGTGTAGCCAGCCTGGAAAGCACCCCTTATAGTTGCTTTCATTGAGTGAATGTTAACATTCCTATGTATGACTCTCGCAACTTTTCCAATCTAAGATTTTAGCAATGCTACAAATCCCCCGCCAAGAGTTCCTATACATAACTGTCCTCTTTTTCCAAGCTAGAGTTTAGGAAGCCTAGAATCCGTCCCCCCGTAGACGCTTTATGTGAACGTAAGCGTTCTATATATGACTCTCGCCTTCCTCCAAACTAGAGCTTAGCAAGCCTACAAACCAACTCCCTATAATTGCTTTCTCTGAATGAATGATATCGTTCCTATATAAGACTCTAGAACTTCTTCCAAACCAGAGTTTAACAAGCCAAAAAAGCACCCCCCATAGATGCTTCCTCTAACTCAAAGCTAATATTCCTATATATGATTCAGCTTCTTCATCCAAACTAGAGTAAGGCAAGCCTACAAATCACACATCAATAGTTGCTTTCTATAAGTAAATGTAAGCATCCCTATATATGACTATAGCAATTCTTCCAAACTGGAGTTTAGCAAGCCTACAGACCCCAGGACTCCACTCCATAGTACCCTGGGCATTGGCGCCTGCCTGTCATGCAGGACATAGGGGCGGACGCTCATCTCAGACACGGCATTGGTGGATTGTAGGCTTTTTTAAGTTTTTGAATTGAAGAACTCTGAGAATTGGAATTCGGTTTAGGGTAAGGTTAGGTGTTAGGGACTAGGATTAGATTTAGGGGTTAGGGTTTTAGGTTAGAATTAGGGTTAGGATTACTGTTAGGGTTAGAGATTAGGATTATATTTAGTGGTTGGGTTTAGGTTTAGGGTGAGAGGCAAGAGTAAGGGTCAGGGATTAGGGTTACTGTTAGGAGTTAGATTCAGGGCTTACGAAGGGTTTGGTTTAGTGATAGGGTTAGGGCTCACGTTTAACGGTGTGTGTTAGGGCACGGGCCCCGTCTAATGTACGGGGCACTGTGGGTGTGGAGCAAGGCTGCGTCCCCACTTGATCTTACCCTTGGTGTTGGGCTTCAACTGTCACGCAGGACAAAGGCAGAGGCTCATGAAACGCATGGTTAGGATTAAGGTTTAAGGTTAGGGTCAAGGTTGAGGGTTAGGGTGAGGGTTAACAGTTAGAGTTAGGGTAAGGGGGTTAGGGATAGGGTTAGGGTTAAGGGTTAGGTTTATGGTTCAGGTTTAAGGTTAGCGTTAGAGGGTAGGGTTAGTGTAACTGTAGGTCAGTGTTGCGGTTAGATCTCTAGGCATTAGGGTAAAGGTCAGGGTTAGGGTTAAGAGTTAGAGTTAAGTTTAATGGTTAAGGATTGGGATTAGGGTTGAGGGTTAGGGTTAAGATTATGGGTAATGACTCAGGATCAAAGGTTAGGGTTATTTTTAGGCGTAGGGTTAGCATAAGGGGTTAGGGTTAATGTTAGTGTTGTTGGTAGGGTTAAGGTTAGGGTTGGCGTTTCAGAATTAGGGATTAGGTGTTATGGTTATGGCTAGGAGTTAGCGTTAGATTTACGGTATAGGTCTTGTTCTCAGGGAGTCATGCATTAACGTTAAGATAAGGGGTTAAAGTTAGGGTTACGGTGAGCTTTACCTGTTAAGGTGAGCAGTAGGATCAGGGTTAGGTGTTATGTTCTGGGTTAGGGTTATGGGTGAGGGGTAGGGTTTATCCTTAGGGCACGGGCCCTGTATGCACTAGGAGGCGAAGTTAGGGGTCTGTGATGGTCGCTGGGAACCCACTCTATCGCACGCAGTGTATGGGCCTCTGGGTTTCATGCAGGACACTGTGGCAGAGCCGGCTTTCATGCATGGCTTAGTAGGATTGTAGGCTTTCAAAACTCTGAGAAAGCAAGAAGTCTGAGAATTAGATTTCGGGTTAGGATTACGGCACGGTTTAGGGATGAAGATTAGTGGTTAGGGTGAGGGCTTAGGGTTAGGGGTTAGGGTTAGGGTTAGGGTTGCTGGTAGGGTGAAGGTTAGGTTTGACGTTTTAGAATTAGGGATGAGGTGTTACGGTTATGACTATGGTTTAGGATTAGAATTACGGGATAGGGCTTCTTCTCAAGGTGTTATGCATTCACGTTAAGTTAAGGGGCTAAGTTAGGGTTACGGGGAGGTTTATTTTTTAAGGTGAGCAATAGGATCAGGGTTAGGTGTTATGTTCAGGGTGAGGGTTATCTGTTAGGGGTAGTGTTTATACTTAGCGTACGGGCCCTGTCTGCACTGGGCGGGGGGCTGGGGTTAGGGGGATGGGATTGTCCCCGGGAACACACTCTATCGTACGCTGGGTATGGGCTCCTGGGTTTCATGCAGGACACAGTGGCAGAGCCCCCTTTTACTCATGGCATGGGAGGATTGTAGGCTTTCTAAACTCTGAGAAAGCAAGAACTCTGAGAATTAGATTTAGGGGTAGGATTCTGGTAATGTTTAGGGATGAAGATTAGTGTCAGGGTGGGGTCTTGGGTTAGGGGTTGGGGTTAAAGGTTAGTGTTAGGTTTAACAGTTACAGTTAGGTTTACGGTTAAGTCTCAGGGTTCGGGTTAAGGTTTGGGTTTAGCGTTTGGCACAGGGGTAGGCTTCAGTGTTAGCTTCATGGTTAAAGATTAGGAGTAGGGTTAGTGCGAGGGTTAAGGGTAAGGGTCAAGATTAAGGGTTCAGGTTGGGGTTAGGCTTAGGTTTAGGGTTAGGGGTCAAGGGTCAGGTTTAGGGTTAAGTGTTGGGCTTAGGGTTGGGGTTTAGTGTTAAGTTTATCGTTAAGGATTAGGGTTAGGGTCAGGGTTAAATGCTTGGGTGCGGGTAATGGTTAGGGTCAGGGTTAAGGTTTATGGATAGGGTTAGTGTTAAGGGTTTACGGGTAGGTTTAGGGTTCAGGGTTAGAGTTAGCATTAGGGCTTAAGGTTAGGATTAGGTGGTAGGTTAGATTTTAGGGTTAGATCTAGGCGTTAGAGTAAGGGTTAAGAGATAGGGTTAGGTTTAATGCTTAGGATTAGGGTTAGGGTTTGGGGTTAAAGTAAGTGTTAGGGGTTAGGTTTAAGGATCAAAGGTTAGTGTTATTTTTAGCTGTAGTGTTAGGGTTAGGGATAAGGGATAAGGTTGGCGTGAGGGTTTTCCTTACTGTTAGGGTTAAGGGTCAGGCTTAGATTAAAGGTTAAGGTTAGGGTCAGCGTTAAGGGTTAGGGTGAGGGTTAACGGTTACGGTAAAGGTTAAGCGTTAGTGTTAGGGATTAGCGATTAGGGTTTTTGGTAAGTGTTAGGGTTAGGAGTTAGTGTTTTATGAAGGGGTATGGTTAGAATTAGGATTGGGGTTAGTGTTAGGGTTAGGTTTAGGAGTTAGGTTTAGGGTAAAAGGATAGGATTAGCGTTAAGGGTTGGGCTCAGGTTTAGGGTTAAAGTTTAGTGTTAGGGTTAATGTTTAGTGTTATGGTCCAGTTTAAGTGTTAGGGTGAGGGTTAACGGTTAGGATTAGGCTTAGAGGTTGGGGATATAGTGAGGGTTCAGTGTTAGGGTTAGGTTTAGGGTTCAGGGTTAAGGTTAGCTGTAGGGGTTATGGTTAGGGTTAGGTGTTAGGTTAGTGTCAGGGTTAGGTCTAGTCGTGAGGGTAAGGTTTAGGGTTAGCTTTAAGAGCTAGGGTTAGGTTGAATGGATAGGATTAGGATGAGGGTTAAGGGTTAGGGTAAGGCTTAGGGGTTAGGGTGAAGGGTTAAGGGTTTTTGTTAGGCATAGCGTTGGGGTTAGAAGTAAGGGTTACTGTCAGTGTTAGGGTTGTAGGCAGGGTTACGGTTAGAGTTAGCGGTTTAGAATTAGGGTTAGGGATTAGGTGTTACAGTGACGACTAGGAGATAGGGTTAGAATTATGGGATAGGGGTTGTTCTCAGGGAATGGGTTATGCACTAACGTTAGGATAAGAGGTTAAAGTTAGGCTCACGGTGAGGTTTACGTGTTAAGGGGAGAAATAGGAACAGGGTTAGGTGTTATGTTCACGGTGAGGGATATCTGTTACAGGTATTGTTTATGCTTAGTGCACGGGCCCTGTCTGCCTTAGGCGGGGGTGGGGGGAGGTTAGGGGACTGGGATTGTCACCAGGATCCCACTGTATCGTACTCTGGGTATGGGCCCGTGGGTTTGATGCAGGACACAGTGGTAGAGCCTCCTTTCACGCATGGCATGGGAGGATTGCAGGCTTTCTAAACTCTAAGAAAGCAAGAAGTCTGAGAATTAGATTTAGGGTTAGGATTCTGGTTAGGGTTAAGGATGAAGTTTAGTGTTAGGGTGAGGGCTTAGGGTTAGGGATTAGGGTTAGGGTTAAAGGTTACTCTTAGGTTTAACGGTTACAGTTCGGTTTAGGGTTGAGGTTTACGGTTAGGGTTAAGATGAGGGGTTAGGGTTTGGTATAGGGTTAGGGTTAGGTACAGGGTTAGGGTTAAGTGTTAGGTTTACGGTTGAAGATTAGGATTAGGGTTAGGATTAAAGGTTAGCGTGAGAGTTAACGGTTAGGGTTAAGGTTAAGAGTTAGGGTTAGGGTTTAGGTTTAGGGTTAAGGGTTAGGGTTAGCTTTAGGGTTCGAGTTATGTGTTAGGGTTTGTGTTAGAGGTTAGGGTTAGGTTTACTGTCCACGGTTAGGGTTACGTTTAGGGGTTAGCATTAGGGTTAAGGATTAGGTTTAGGGTAAGGGTTTAGAGTTAGTGTTGGGCTTTAGGCTCGGGGCTTAGGTTCAGGGTCAGGGGTTAGGGTTGGTGGTAGGGCTTAGATTTATCGGTCAGTTTAAGGGCACAGGACCTGGTTAATCTACGGTGAGAGGGGTGCGGTCGGAGTCATCACGAAAGCACAACATCATTCCCTGGGCCCTGGGACAAGATCTACATGCAGGACTCAGGCGGAGCCTCATCTCACACATGGCATGGCTGTATTGTAGTCTTGCTTCACTCTGGGAATGGAAGTAGTGTGAGAATTAGGGTTAGGGTTGGGGTTAGGGGTTTCGAGTTAGGGGTTAGGCTTGGAGTCAGGGTTAGGTGCTAGGGATTAGTGGTTAGGGTTAGAGTTAGTGTTACGGGTTAGGTGTTAACTCTGGTTTAGGGGGCCAGGGTAAGGTTTAGGTTTGGAGTTAACGTTAGGGTTAGGCGTTAGGGTTAAGGGATAGGGTTAGGGTTAAGGGTTAGGCTTAGGGTAAGGGTTCAGGTTTAGGGTTAGGGTCACGGTTAAGGGTTAGGGTGAGGGTTAACAGTTAGGGATAGGGTTAGGGGGTTAGGGATAGGATTAGGGTTAAGGGTTAGGTTTATGGTTCAGGTTTAAGGTTAACATTAGGGGGTTAGGGTTAGTGTTAACTATAAGTCAGTGTTAGGGTTAGATCTCTAGGCATTAAGGTAAAGGTTAGGTTTAAGGTTAAGTGTTAGGGTTATGTTTAATGGTTAGGCTTGGGATTAGGGTTAAGTGTTAGGGTTAAGGTTAGGGGTTATGACTAAGGATCAACGGTTAGGGTTATTTTTATGCGTAGGGTTAGGGTAAGGTGTTAGGGTTAGTGTTAGTGTTGTTGGTAGGGTTAAGGTTAGGGTTGGCGTTTCAGAATTCGGGATCAGGTGTTATGGTTATGGCTAGGAGTTAGCGTTAGAATTACAGTATAGTGCTTTTTCTCAGGGTGTCATGCATTAACGTTAAGATAAGGTGTTAAAGTTAGGGTTATGGTGAGCTTTACCTCTTAAGGTGAGCAGTATGATCAGGGTTAGGTGTTATGTTCTGGGTTAGTCTTATGGGTGAGGGGTAGGGTTTATGCTCTGGGCACGGGCCCTGTATGCACTAGGAGGCAAAGATAGGGGTCTGTGATGGTCGCTGGTAACCTACTCTATCGTATGCAGTGTATGGGCCTCTGGTTTCCTGCAGGACACTGTCGCAGAGCGGGCTTTCATGCATGGCTTAGTAGGATTGTAGGCTTTCAAAACTCTGAGAAAGCAAGAAGTCTGAGAATTAGATTTCGGGTTAGGATTACGGCACGGTTTAGGGATGAAGATTAGTGTTAGGGTGAGGGCTTAGGGTTAAGGGTTAGCGTTAGGGTTAGGGTTGATGGTAGGTTGAAGTTTAGGGTTGGCACTTTAGAATATGGATGAGGTGTTATGGTTATGGCTAGGGGTTAGGTTTAGAATTATGGGATAGGGCTTCTTCTTTGGGTGCTATGCATTAACGTTAACATAAGGGGATAAATTAGTGTTATGGTTAGGTTTATGTTTTAAGGTGAGCAACAGGATCAGGGTTAGGTTTTATGTTTGGAGTTAGGGTTATCTGTTAGGGATAGTGTTTTTGCTTAGCGCACGGGCCCTGTCTTCACCAGGAGGGGGGGGGTTAGGGACTAGGATTGCCACTGGGAACCCGCTCTATCATGCACTAGTTATGGGCCCCCGGGTTTCTTGCAGGACACAGTGGCAGAGCCTCCTTTTACTCATGACATGGGAGAATTGTAGGCTTTCTAAACTCTGAGAAAGCAAGAAGTCTGAGAATTAGATTTAGGGGTAGGTTTATGGTAATGTTTAGGGATGAAGGTTAGTGTTAGGGTGCGTTCTGAAGGTCAGTGGTTAGGGTTAAAGGTTAGTGTTAGGTTTAACCGTTACAGTCAGGTTTATGGTTATGTTTTAGGGTTAGGGTTAAGGTTAAGGTTTAGCGTTTGGTACAGTGTTAGGCTTAAGTTTTAGCTTTAGGGTTAAAGATTAGGATTAGGGTTAGGGTTAAGGGCTAGTGTGAGGGTTAATGATAAGGATCAAGACTAAGGGCTAGGGTTTTTGTTAGTGTTAGGAATAAGTCTTCGTGTAGGCTTTAGGGTTAGCGTTAAGTGTTATGGTTAGGGTTAGGTTTAGGGTTCATGGTTAGTGTTATGTTTGTGGGTTAGTGTTAGGGTTAGGGATTAGGTTTAGGGTAAGGTTTTAGAGTTCGTGTTCAGCGTTACGGTCGGAGCTTATGTTTACGGTTAGGGGTTAGTGTTAGTGTTAGGGCTGAGATTTAGCTTTTAGTTTAAGGGCACAGGACCTGTTTTATTTACGGTGAGAAGGGTGCTGTCGGAGTCTCCACGAAAGCACAAAATCGTTCCCTGATCCTTGGGAAAGGACCTACATGCAGGACTCAGGTGGAGCCTCATCTCACGCATAGTATAGCTGTATTGTAGGCTTGCTTCACTCTGAGAATGGAAGTAGTGTGAGAATCAGGGTTAGGGTTTGGGTCAGGGGTTTGGAGTTTGGGATTATGGTTCGAGTCAGGGTTAGGTCCTAGGGATTAGGAGTTAGGGTTAGTGTTAGGGATAGGGGTTAGTTGTTGGGTTTGGGTTAGGGTGCTAGGGTTAGGTTTAGGGTTGGGGTTAATATTAGGGTTAGCGTTTAGGGTTAAAGGATAGGATTATGGTTAAGGGTTTGGCTTAGGGTTAGGGTTAAGGGTTAGTGTTAAGGTTTAGGGTTAAGTTCAGGGTTACGTGTTAGGGTGAGGGTTAACAGTTAGGGTTATGGTTAGGGTCTTAGGGGTAGGGTTAGGGTTAGAGTTAGGGGTTAGGATTAAGGGTGAAGTGTTAGGGTTATTTTTAGGCATAGTTTTAAAGTTAGGGGCTAGGGTAATGTTTGGTTTGATGGTAGGTTTAAGGTTAGGGTTAGCAGTTTAGAATTCGCATTAGGGATTAGGTGTTATGGTTATGGCTTGGAGTTAGGGTTAGAATTCAGAGATAGGAGTTGTTCTCAGGGTAAGTGTTATGCATTAACGTTATGATAAGGGGTTAAATTTAGGGTTATGGTGAGATTTACATTTTAAGGTGAGCAATGGGATCAGGGTCAGGTGTTATGTTCAGGGTTATGGTTAGGGGTGAGGGGTAGGGTTTATGCTTACGACTCGGGCCCTGTCTGCACTAGGCAGGGGGGAGGGGTTTGGGGTTGTGATTGTCGTCGGGAACCCACTCTAGTGTATGCTGAGTATGGGCACTGGGGTTTCCGGCAGGACACAGTGGTAGAGCCTCCTTTTATTCATGGCATGGGAGGATTGTAGGCTTTCTAACGCTGAGAAAGCAAGAAGTCTGATAATTAGATTTAGGGTTAGGATTATAGTTAGGGTTAGGAATGAGGTTAGTGCTAGGGTGAGGGATTAGGGCTAGGGATTATGGGTAGAGTAAAGGTTAAATGTTAGAGTTAGGTTTAACGGTTACAGTTAGGTTTAGGGTTACGTTTTAGGGTGAGGGTTATGGTTAGGGGTTAGGGTTTGGTACAGGGTTAGGGTTAAGTGTTAGGTTTAGGGTTAAAGATTAGAATTCGGATTAGGGTTGACGGTTAGTGTGAGTGTTAACGGTTAGGTTTGTGTTTAAGGGTTAGGGTTAGGGTTTAGGGCTAGTGTTAAGCGTTCGTGTTAGATTTAGGGTTAGAGTAAAGTGTTATGGTTAGGGTTATGGGTTAGCATTAGGGTTAAAGGTTAAGGGTTAGGTTTATTTTCAGGCACAGGGTTAGGATTAGGTGTTAGGGTTAGTGTTACCGTTAAGGTTTTTTGTAGGCTTAAGGTTAGGTTTAGCAGTTTAGAATTAGGGTTAGGGATTAGGTGTTATGGTTATGGTAAGGAGTTAGGGTTAGAATTATGGCATAGGGGTTGGTCTCAGGGTCAGTTTTATGCTTAAAGTTAGGGTAAGCGGTTAAAGGTAGTGTTACGGTGAGCTTTACGTGTTAAGGTGAGCAATAGGATCAGGGTTAGGTTTTATGTTCAGGGTTAGGGTTATGGGTGAGGGGTAGAGTTTATACTTAGGGTTAGGGTTAGGGTGAGGGTTTAGGCTTAAGGATCAAGGGTTAGGGTTAGGGTTAGTGTTAGGGCTGTTGGTAGGGTTAAATTTAGGGTTAGCAGCTTACAATTAGGTATTAGGTTTTACAGTTATGAATAAGAGTTAGGGTTAGAATTATGGGATAGGTGTTGTCCTCAGGGTAAGTATTATTCATTAACGTTAGGATAAGGGGTTAGGGTTAGGGTTATGGTGAGTTTTACATGTTAAGGTGAGCAATAGGATCAGGGTCAGATGTTATGATCAGGGTTATGGTTATGGGTTAGGGGCAGTGTTTATGCTTAGGGCACAGGCCCTGTCTTCACTAGGTGGGGGGGCTCGGAGGCTGGGATTGTCACCAGGAACCCACTCTATCGTATGCTGGGTATGGGCCTCTGGGTTTCATGCAGGGCACAGTGGCAGAGCCTCCTTTCATGCATGGCATGGGAGGATTGTAGGCTTTCTAAACTCTGAGAAAGCAAGAAGTCTCAGAATTAGATTTAGGGTTAGGATTACGGTTAGGGTTAGGGATGAAGTTTAGTGTTAGGGAGAGGGCTTAGTGTTAGGGATTAGGGTTTGGTACAGGGTTAGGGTTAAGTGTTCGGCTTAGGGGTAAAGATTAGGATTAGTGTTAGGTTTAAGGGTTAGCTGAGGGTTAACGGTTAGGGTTAAGGTGAAGGGTTAGGGTTAGGGTTTAGGGTTAGGATTAGGGGTTCGTGTTAGGTTTAGGGTTACACTTAAGTGTTAGGGTTTAGGTTCAGGTTTAGGGTTCATGGTTAAGGTTATGTTTAGGGGTTAGGTTTAGGGGTTAGGTTTGGTGTAAGGGTATAGTGTTAGTGAAGGGAGTTTGGGTCAGGGTTTCTGTTTAGGGTAGGGGTTAGTGTTAGGACTTAGATTTAGCGATTAGTTTAAGGTCAGAGGACCTGTTTAATCTATGGTGAGAAGGGTGTGGAATCGGTCGCTGAGACACCACAGCATTGTACCCTGGGCCTTGGGCTCAGACGTACATGCAGGAATCAGGGGGAGCCTGTTCTCATGCATGGCATGGTTGTATTGTAGGCTTGGTTAACTCTTAGAATGGAAGAAGTGTGAGAATTAGGGTTATGGTTAGGGTTAGGGATTTGGGTTTAGGAGAGAGTGTTCAAATGAGGGTTAGGGGTTAGGCATTAGGGGTTAGGGTTAGTGTTAGGGTTAGGGGTTGGGGTGAGGGTTGGGTTAGGGGCTAGGGTTAGGTTTAGGGTTGGGGTTAGTGTTAGCGTTCGAGTTAGGGATTAGAGTTAGGGTTAAGGGATAGGATTAGGGTTAAGAGTTTGGCTTAGGGTTCAGGTTAAGGGTTAGGGTTATGGTTAAAGATTAGTGTTAGTTTAAACAGTTACAGTTAGGTTTAGGGTTAAATTTTAGGGTGAGGGCTTTTTAAACTCTGAGAGAGGAAGACGTCTGAGATTAAGATTTAGGGATAGGATTATGGTTAGGATTAGGGATGACGATTAGTGTTAGGGTGAGGGCTTAGGGTTAAGGGTTAGGGATAGAGTTAGGGTTAAGGTTAGTGTTAGTTTTAACGGTTAAAGTTAGGTTTAGGGTTAAGGTTTATTGTCAGGGTTAAGGTCAGGGGTTAGGGTTTCGTACAGGGTAAGAGTTAAGTGTTAGGTTTAGGGTTAAAGATTAGCATTATGGTTAGTGTTAAAGGTTAGTGTGAGGGTAAAAGTTTAGGGTTAAGTTTAAGGGCTAGGGTTAGGGGTTAGTGTTAGGGTTAAGGGGTCTTGTTAGGTTTAGGGTTACAGTTAAGTGTTATGGTTAGTGTTAGGGGTTACGGTTAGGCTTAGGGTTCATGGTTAGTGTAACATTTAGGGGTTAGGGCTAGGGTTAAATGATAGTGTTAGAGTTAAGGCTTAGGCTTTGGGTAAAGGTTTAGGGATAGGTTTACGGGTTAGGGTTAGTGTCAGGGTTAAATGTTAGGGTGAGAGTTAACAGTTATGGTTAGGGTTATTGGTTAGGGGTTGTGTTTATGCTTAGGGCACGTGCCTTGTCTGCACTAGGCGGAGAGGTTAGGGGGCTAGCATATTCGCCGGGAAATCACTCTATCGTATGCTGGGTATTGGCCCCTGGACACAGTGGCAGGGCCTCCTTTCACACATGGCATGGGAGGATTATAGGCTTTCTAAACTCTGAGAAAGAAAAAGTCTGAGAATTAGATTTAAGGTTAGGATTATGGTTAGAATTAGGGATGAAGTTTAGTGTTAAGGTGATGCCTTAGGGTTAGGGGTTAGGTTTAGGGTCAGAGTTAAAGGTCAGTGTTAGGTTTAACAGTTACAGTTAGGTTTAGCGTTAAGGTTTAGTGTTAGGGTTCAGTTTAGGGGATAGGTTTTGGTACAGGTTAAGGTTTAAGTGTTAAGTTTAGAGTTAAAGATTACAATTAGGGTTAGGTTTAAAGGTAAGTGTGAGGATTAACGGTTAGGGTTAAGCATGAGGGTTAGGGATTAGGTTTAGTGTTAAGGGTTTATGTTAGTTTAGGGTTAGAGTTAAGTGTTATGGTTAGGGTTAGGGGTTAGGGTTAGATATAGGGTGCATGGTTAGGGTTACGTTTAGGGGTTAGGGTTACGGGTTAGGTTTAGGGTGAGTGTTTGGTGTTAGTGTTGGGCATTAGGATAAGGGCTTAGGTTTAGGGTTAGCGTTTAGGTTTAGTGTTAGGGCTTAGATTTAGCGGTTAGTTTAAGGGCACAGGACCTGTTTAATCTATGGTGAGAAGGGTGCAGAATTGGTCCCCTTGACACCACACCATCGTACCTGGGCCTTGGGCCCAGACCTACATGCAGGACTCAGGCGGAGCCTCTTCTCACTCATGGCATGGCTCTATTGTAGGCTTGGTGAACTCTGAAAATGGAGGAAGTGTGAGAATTAGGGTTATGGTTATGGTTAATTGTTTGGGGTTAAGGGTTAGGGTTCGAGTGTGGTTCAGGGGTTAGAAATTAGGAGTTAGTGTTAGTGTTAGGGTTAGGGGTTAGGGGTTAGTGTTGGTTTAGGGGCTAGGGTTAGATTCAGAGTTAGGGTTAGTGTTAGGGTTAGGGTTAGGGATTATGGTTAGGGTTAGGAATTAGGGTTAGGGTTAGGCTTAAGGGATAGGATTAGGGTAAAGGGTTAAGGCTTAGGGTTAGCATTAGGGATTAGGGTTAGGGTTAAATGTTAGGGTTTTGGTCTGATTTAAGGGTTAGGGTGAGCGTTAACAGTTAGGGTTAAGGTTAATTGTTAGGATTGGGGGTTAGGCTTAAGGATTCGTATTAGGGTTAGGGTATAAGGGTGAGACTTAAGTCTTATGGTTAGGGACAGGGCTTTTGGTTAGGGATAAGGGTTAGGAGTTAGGGTTACTTTTAGGCATAGGGTAGGATTAGGGGTGAGGGTTAGGGTTAGGGTTAGTGTTAGGGTTGTTGGTAGTGTTAAGGTTAGGGTTAGCAGTTTAGAATTAGGGTTAGGGATTAGGTTTTATGGTTATGGCTAAGATTTAGGGTTAGAATTATGGGATAGGCGTTGTTCTCAGTGTAAGTGTTATGCATTAACTTTAGGAGATGCGGTTAAAGTTAGGGTTACAGTGTGGTCTACATGATAAGGTGAGCAGTAGGATCAGGGTTAGGTGTTACGTTCAAGGTTAGGGTTATATGTTAGGCGTACTTTTTATGCTTAGGGCACGGGCCCTGTCTGCACTAGGCGGGAGGATTAGGGGTCTAGGATTGTGGCCGAGAACTTTCTCTATCGTACACTGGGTATGGGTCCCTGGGTTTCATGCAGGACACAGTGGCAGAGCCTCTTTTCACGCATGGCATGGGAGGATTGTAGGCTTTCTAAACTCTGAGAAAGCAAGAAGTCTGAGAATTAGATTTAGGGATAGGATTATGGTTAGTGTTAAGGATAAAGTTTAGCATTAGGGTGAGGGCTTAGGGTTAGGGGTTAGAGTTACGGTCAGGGTTAAAGGTTAGTGTTAGGTTTAATGGTTACAGTTAGCTTTAGGGTCAAGTGTTAGGGTTAAGGTTAAGGTTAGGGGTTAGGTTTTGGTACAGGGTAAGGGTTAACTGTTAGGTTTAGGGTTAAAGATTACGATTAGGGTTAGGTTTAAGGGTTAGTGTGAGAGTTAACGGTTAGGGTTAAGGTTAAGTGTTAGGGTTAGTGGTTAAGTTTAGGTTTAAGTGTTCGTGTTAGGTTTAGGGTTAGAGTTAAGTGTTATGGTTAGGGTTTGGGGTTAGGGTTAGGTTTAGGGTTCATCGTTAGGGTTACGTTTAGGCATTAGGGTTATGGGTAAGGATTAGGGTAAGGGTTTAATGTTAGTGTTGGGCGTTAGGGTCAGGGCTTAAGTTTAGGGTTAAGGGTTAGTGTTAGAGTTAGCGTTAGGGCTTAGATTTAGAGGTTATTTTAAGGGCACAGGACCTGTGTAATCTATGGTGAGAAGTGTGCAGAATGGGTCATCGCCACACCACACCATCGTACCCTAGGCCTTGGGCCCAGACCTACATGCAGGTCTCAGGCAGAGCCTCTTCTCACGCATGGCATGGTTTTATTGTAGGCTTGGCTAACTCTGAGAATGGAGGAAGTGTGAGAATTATGGTTATGATTAGGGTTAGGTGTTTGGGGTTAGGGGTTAGTGTTCGCATGAGGGTTAGGTGTTAGGGATTAGGGGTTAGGGTTAATGTTAGCATTAGGGGTTAACGGTTAGGGTTGGGTTAGGGACTAGAGATAGATTTAGGGTTGGGGTTAGGGTTAGGGTTAGGGTTAGGGGTTAGGGTTAGGGTTAAGGGATAGGATTAGGGTTAAGGGTTAAGGCTTAGGGTTAGCATTAAGGGATAGGGTTAGGGTTAAGGGTTAGTGTTATGGTCCGAGTTAAGGGTTAGGGTGAGGGTTAACAGTTAGGGTTAGGGTTATAAGTTAGGGATAGTGTTAGGTTTAAGGTCTAGGGTTAGGGTTAGAGGTAGCTTTACTGCTAAGATTAGGTCTCGGCATTAAGGTAAGGGTTAGTGTTAGGGTTAAAGGTTAGGGTTAGGTTTAATTGTTAGGATTAGGATCAGAATTAAGGGTTAGGCTTAGGGTTAGGGGATAGGGTTAGGGTTTAGGGTAAACTTTTAAGGTTATGTTTAGGGATAAGGTTAGGGTTAGCGTTTAAGGTTAGGGTTAGTATTAGGGTTGTTTGTAGGGTTAAGGTAATGTTTAGTGGTTAGAATTAGGGTTAGGGATTAGGGGTTACTGTTATGGCTAGGAGTTAGGGTTAGAATTAAGTGATAGGGGTTGTTCTTAGCATAAGTGTTATGCATTAATGTTAGGATAAGTGGTTAAAGTTAGGTTTACGGTGAGGTTTATGTGTTAAGGTGAGCAATAGGATCAGGGTTAGAATTATGAGTGAGGGGTAGGGTTTTGCTTAGGGTATGGGCCCTGTCTGCCCTAGGAGTGGGATTGAGGGGGATGCGATTGTCACCAGAAACCCACTCTATCGTATGCAGGGTATGGGCCCATGGGTTTCTTGTAGGACACTCTGGCAGAGCCTGATTTCACGCATGGTAAAGGAGGTTTGTAAGCTTTCAAATCTCTAAGAAAGTAAGAAGTCTGAGAATTAGATTTAAGGTTAGGATTATCGTTATGGTTAGGGATGAAGTTTAATCTTAGGGTGAGGGCTTCGGGTAAGGGGATACGGTTAGTTTTAGGGTTAAAAGTTACTGTTAGGTTTAACAGTTACAGTTAGACTTAGGGTTTAGGTTTAGGGTTAGGGTTAAGCTTAGGGGTTATGGTTTGGTACAGGGTTAGGGTTAAGTGTTAGGGTTAGGGTTAAAGATCATGACAAGGGTTAGAGTTAAGGGTTAGTTTGAGTGTTAACAGTAGGGTTAAGGATAACTTTTAGGGTTAGGGGTTAGGATTAGTGTTAGGGCTGAGATTTAGCGGTTAGTTTAAGGGCACAGGACCTGTTTAATCTATGGTGAGAGTGGTGCACAGGGTCGCTGCGACACAACACCACCGTACGCTGGGCCTTGGGCCAAGACCTACATACAGGACTCAGGTGGAGCCTCTTCTCACGCATGACATGGCTGTATTGTAGGCTTGGTTAACTCTGAGAATGGAAGAAGTGTCAGAAATCGGGTTAGGGCTGGCTGTAGGTGTTTTTAACCCCTAACCCTAACACTAACCCCCTAATCCTAACCCTAACACTAACCCCAAGGTTAAATCTAACCTTAACCCCTACGACAACCCTAACCCTAACCCTAACCCCTCTCACTGTAGAATAAACAGGTCCTGTGCCCTTAAACTAACCACTAAATCTAAGCCCTAACATCAACCCTAACCTCTGACCCTAAACCTAAGCCCTGAGCCTAAAGCCCAACACTAACTCTAAACTCTTACCCTAAAGCTAATCCCTAACCCTAATGCTAACCTCTAAACGTAACCCTAACTGTGAACCCTAAACCTAACCCTAACCTCGAGCGCTAACCATAGCACTTAACTCTAACCCTAAACCTAACATGAACCCTTAATCCTAACACTAACCCTAACCCTAACTCTTAACTTTAACCCTGACTGTTAACCCTCACACTAACCTTTAAACCTAACCTTAATCGTAATCTTTAACCCTAAACCTAATATTTAACCCTAATCCTGTACCAAACCCTAAACCCTAACCTTAAACCTAACCATAAACCTTAACCCTGAACCTAACTGTAACGGTTAAAACTAAGAGTAACCTGTAACGCTACCCGTAACCCCTAACTCTAAGCCTTCACCCTAATACTAACCTTGATCCTTAACCCGAACCCTAACCCTAACCCTAAATCTAATTCTCAGTCTTCTTGCTTTCTTAGAGTTTAGAAAGCCTACAATCCTCCCATGCCATGCGTGAAAGGAGGCTCTTCCACTGTGTCCTGAATGAACCGCTGGGGCCCATAACCAGAGTACGATAGAGTGGGTTCCTGGTGACAATCCCAGCCCCCTAACCCCCCCCCCCCGCCTAATGCAGACAAGGCCCGTGCCCTAAGCATAAACTCTACACCTCACCCAAAACTCTAACCCTGAAAATAACATTTAACCCTGATTCTATTGCTCACCTTAGAATGTAAACCTCACCGTAACCTGAACTTTAACCTCTTATCCTAACGTTAATGCATAACACTTACCCTGAGATTAACCCCTATCCCATAATTCTAACCCTATCTCCTAGTCATAACTGTGACAACTAATCCCTAACCCTAATTCTAAACCACTAACACTAACTGTTACCCTACGTAGTTACTGTTACGGTAACCTACTGTTACCCTAACACTGAACCTAACCCTTACTCCTAACGCCAAAGCTATGGCTAAAAATAATGCTAACCCTTGACCCTTTACCCTAACTCCTAACCCTAACCCTAATCCTAACCACTAAACCCAACCTTAGCTCTTAACCCTAACCCTAAACCTTACCCTGACGCCTAGACCTAACACTAACACTAAACTAACACCTAACCCTAATCATAACCCCTAAAGCTAACCCTAACCCTGAACCCTAAACCTAACTCTAACACTTAATACTAACTATATCCCTAACCCCTAACCCCAACCCTAACCCTAACCGTTAACCCTCACCCTAACCCTTAAACCGGACCCTAACACTAAATCTTAACCCTAAAGCTACGCCCAACCCTTAACCATAATCCTATCCCTTAACCCTAAACCTAACCCCTAACCCTAAACCTAACACTAACCCCAATCCTAATTCTAACCATAGCCCTTAATACATCACTACGCCTAACCCCTAACCCTAACCCTAACCCCTAATGCTAACCCTAACACTGAACCCTAAACCTAACCCTATCCCTAACCCTTAAACATAACTCTATCCCTAACCAATAATCCTAAGCCTAATCTTTAACCCTCACCCTAGAGCTTAACTCAAACCGTAACCCTAAGCCTAAACCCCAACCCTAACACTTAACACAAACCCTAAGCCTAAACACTTAACGCCAATCCTATCCTTTAACCCTAACACTAACCCTGATGCCTAATCCTAACCCTAACACTAACCCCAACCATAAATCTAACCCTAGCCCCTAACGCAAAACTAACCCCTAACCCTAACACTAACCCTAAATCCTAGTCCCTAACCACTAAACCTCACTTGAACCCTAACCCCTAACACCAAACCCTTAACCCTAACCATAACCCTATTTCTCACACTACTTCCATTCTCAGAGTTAACCAAGCCTAAAATACAACCATGCAATGCGTGAGTAGAGTTTCCGCATGAGTCCTGCAAGTAGGTCTGGGCCAAAGGCCCAGGATCCGATGGTGTAGTGTCGCATGGAAACATTCTGCACCCTTCTCACCATAGATTACACAGGTCCTGTACCCTTAAACTAACCGCCAAATCAAAGCCCAAACACTGACCCTAACCCCTAACCCTACCTAAGCCCTGACCCTAATGCCCAACACTAACACTAAACGCTTACCCTAAACCTAACCCCTAAATGTAACCTTAACCATGAACCCTAAACCTAACCCAAACCCCTAACCCTAACCATAACACTTAACTCTAACCCTAAACCTAACATGAACACTTAACCCTAACCCTAACCCATAAACCTAACACTTAACCTTAACCCTAACCGTTAACCCTCACACTAAACCTTAACCCTAACCCTAATCCTAATCTTTGAGCCTAAACCTAGCACTTAACCCTTACCCTGTACCAAAACCTAACCCCTAATCTTAACCCTAAGCTTAAACCTTAAAGCTTAACCCTAAACCTAACTGTAACTGTTAAACCTAACACTAACCTTTAACCCTGACCCTAACTGAAACCCCTAACCCTAAGCCCTCACCATAACAGTAACCTATATTGCTAACCCTAACCCTAATCCTAGCCCTAAATTTAATTCTCAGACTTCTTGCTTTCTCAGAGTTTACAAAGCCTACAATCCTCCCATGCCATGTGTAGAAGGAGGCTTGGCCACTGTGTCCGGCATGAAACCAAGGGGCCCATACCCAGTGTATGATAGAGTGGCTTCCGGCATCTATCCCAGCCCTCTAAGCCCCCTCCTAGAGCAGAGAGGGCTCGTGATATAAGCATAAACACTACCCCTCACCCATAACCCTAACCCTGAACATCACAGCTCACCCTGATACTATTGCTCACCTTAACACATCAACCTCACCATAACTCTAACTTGAACCTGTTATCCTAACGTTAATGCATAAGACTTACCCTAAGAACAACCCCTATCCCTTAATTCTAACCCTAACTCCTAGCCACAATTGTAACACCTAATCCCTAAGGCTAATTCAAAACTGCTAAACATTACCTTATCCCTACAAACTAACCCTAACCCTAACCGCTAACCCTAACCGTACACCTAAAAATAACCGTAACACTTGACACTTAACCCTAACCCTTAACCCTGATCCTAATCCTAACAATTAAACCTAACCCTAACTCTTAAGCCTAACACTAACACGTACCCTAATGCCTAGACCTAACCCTAAGAGTAAACGTAACCCCTAACCCTAACCCTAATCCCTAATGCTAACCCTAACACTGAACCCTAATCCTAAGCCTTAAACCTAACTCTATCCTTAACCCATAACCCTAGCCCTAACCGTTAACCCCACACTAACCCTTAACTCGAACTGTAACCCTAACCCTTAAAACTAAACCTAACACTTAACGCTAACCCTAAGCCTTAACGCTTAACCCTTATCCTATCCCTTAACCCTAACTCTAACCCATAACGCTAACCCTAACCCCACTCTAAATCTAACCCTAGCCCCTAACCCAACCCTAACCCCTAAGCCCTAACCCTATCACTAAACCCAACACCTACTCCCTAACCCCTAATCCTCACTCGAAGCTTAAGCCCTAACCCTAAGCCCTCTCCCTGACTAATCTTCATCCCTAACCCTAACCATAATCCTAACCCTAAATCTAATTCTCAGACTTCTTGCTATCTCAGAGTTTTAAAAGCCTACAATTCTCCAAAGCCATGCGTGAAAGCTGGCTCTGCCACAGTGTCCTGCATGAAACCCAGGAGCCCATACTCTGTGCACAATAGAGTGGGTTCCCGGGGACAATCACAGCCCCCTAACTCCCCCTGCTAGTGCTGACAGGGCCCATGCCCTAAGCAAAAACCCTGCACCTCACCCATAACCCTAACCCTGAACATAACACCTAACCCTGATGTTATTGTTCACCTTAACACGTAAACCTCACTGTAACCCTAACTTTAACCCCTATCCTAATGTTATTGCATAACACTTACCCTAAGAACAAACCCTATCCCTTAATTCTAAGCCTAACTCCTAGCATAACCGTAACACTTAATCCCTAACCTTAATTCTAAACTGCTAAACATTACCTTCACCCTACAAACAACCCTAACACTAACCCTAACTCTAACCGCTAACCCTAACCCTAACCATTACCCTGATCATAATCCTAACAATTAAACCTAACCCTAATTCTTAACCCTAACACGAACCATTACCATAATGCCTAGACCTAACCCTAACTGTAACCCTAACCCCTAACCCTAACCCTAACCGCTAATGCTAACCCTAACCCCGAACCCTAAACCTAACCCTAACCCTATCCCTTAAACCTATTACTATCCCTAAACCATTACCCTAATCGCAACTGTTAACCCTCACTCTCACCCTTAACTTGGACCGAAACCCTAACCCTTAACCCTAACCTTAACCCTTACTGCTAATCTTAAGCCTTCACCCTTTACCTTAATCCTATCTTGTAAGCCTAACCCTAACGCTGACCCCTAACCCAACTGAACATTAACCCTAAACCTAAATCTAACGCTAGCCCCTTACAAAAACCTAACACCTAACCCCTGACACACTAATCCTAACTTCTAATTCCTAACCACTAAACTTCACTCAAACCCAAACCTCTAACCCCAAACACATAACCCTAACCATAACCCTAATTCTCACACTTCCTTCGTTCTCAGAGTTGACCAAGCCTACAGTAGAGCCATGCCACGAGTGAGAAGAGGCTCTGCCTGAGTCCTGCATGTAGGTCTGGGCCCAAGGCCCAAGTACGATGGTGTGGTGTTGAGGCGACCCAGTCTGCACCCTTCCCACCATAGATTAAACAGAGCATGTGCCCTTAAACTAACCACTAAATCTAAGCCCTAACACTAAACCTAAATCCTAACCCTAAACCTCGGCCCTTATCCTAACGCCCAACAGTAACACTAAACACTCGCCCTAAACTTAACCCATAACCCGAACCCCTAAATGTAACCCTAACCATGAACCCTAAACCTAACCCTAACCTCTAGCCATAACCATAACACTTAACTCTAAACCTAAATGTTACACGAAGCCTTATTCCTAACCCTAAGCCCAACCCTAACCCTTAATCTTGAACCTTACCATTAACCCTCACACTAACCCTTAACCCTAACCCTAATCCTAATCTTTAACCATAAAGCTAACACTGAAGCCTAACCCTGTGCCAAACGATAAAACCAAACCTTAACCCTAACCCTGAAACTTAACCATAAACGTAACTGTAACTGTTAAAAATAACACAAACCTTAAACCCTAACCCCTAACCCTAAGAGCCCACCCTAACACTAATCTTCCTCGCTAAACATTACCATAATCCTACCCCTAAATCTAATTGTCAGACTTCTTGCTTTCTCAGAGTTTAGAAAGCCTAAAATCCTCCCATGCCATGAGTAAAAGGGGGCTCTACCACTGTGTCCTGCATGAAACCCAGGAGCCCATATCCAGCGTACGATAGAGTGGGTTCCCGGGGACAATCCCATCCCCCTAACCCCAGCCCCCCGCCAAGTGCAGACAGGGCCTGTACGCTAAGTATAAACACTACCCCTAACAGATAACCCTCACCCTGAATATAACACCTGACCCTGATCCTATTGCTCACCTTAAAACATAAACCTACCCGTAACCCTAACTTATCCCCTTATCTTAACCTTAATGCATAACACCCTGAGAAGAAGCCCCATCCCATAATTCTAATCCTAATCCCCAGCCATAACCATAAGACCTCATCCCTAGTTCTAAAATGCCAAACCTAAACTTCACCCTACCAACAACCCTAACCCTAACCCTAACCTCTAACCCTAAGCCCTCACCCTATCACTAATCTTCATCCCTAAACCGTACCGTAATCCTAACCCGAAATCTAATTCTCAGACTTCTTGCTTTCTCAGAGTTTTGAAAGCCTACAATCCTACTAAGCCATGCATGAAAGCCCGCTCTGCCACAGTGTCCTGCAAGAAACCCAGAGGCCCATACACAGCGTACGATAGAGTGGGTTCCCAGCGACCACAACCGACCCCTAACTTCGATTCCTAGGGCATACAGGGCCCATGCCCTAAGCATAAACACTACCCCTCACCCATAACCCTAACCCAGAACATAACACCTAACCCTGATCCTACTGCTCACCTTAACACGTAAACCTCACCGTAACCCTAATTTTAACCCCATATCGTAACGTTAATGCATGACACCCTGAGAACAAGCCCTATACTGTAATTCTAACTCTAACTCCTAGCCATAACCATAACACCTAATCTCTAATTCTGAAACACCAACCCTAACCTTAACCCTACCAACAACACTAACACTAACCCTAACCCCTTACCCTAACCCTACGCCTAAAAATAACCGTAACCGTTGATCCTTAGTCATAACCCCTAACCTTAACCCTAACCCTTAACCCTAATCCCAATCCTAACCATTAAACATAACCCCAACTCTTAACCCTAACTCTAACCTTTACCTTAATGCCTAGAGTTCTAACCCCAACACTGACCTACAGTTAGAAGTAACACAAACACATAATGCTAACCTTAAACCTGAACAATAAACCTAATCCTTAACCATAACACCCTAACCCTAACCCTAACCCTTAACCCTGACCCTAACCCTAAACCTTAACCCTAACCCTGAACCCTAACCCTAAGCCTACACTTAACCCTAACCCTATCCATTAACCCTAACCGCTAACGATAACACTAACCCCAACCCTAAACCTACCCCTGGCCCCCTAACCCAGAATTAACACCGAACCCGTAACACTAACTCTACCCCTAACCACTAGCACCTAACCATGACTCGAAACCTAACCCCTAACTCGAAACCCCTAACCCCAACCCTAACCTTAATTCTCCCACTACTTCAATTCCCGAGTGAAGCAAGCCTACAATACAGCAATGCCATGTGTGAGATGAGGCTCCGCCTGAGTCCTGCAAGTAGGTCTTGTCCGAGGGCCCAGGGAATGATGTTGTGCTTTCGTGGTGACTCCGACCGCACCCCTCTCACCGTAGATTAACCAGGTCCTGTGCCCTTAAACTGACCGCTAAATCTAAGCCCTACCACCAACCCTAACCGCTGACCCTGAACCTAAGCCCCGAGCCTAAAGCCCAACACTAACTCTAAACACTTACCCTAAACCTAATCCCTAACCCTAATGCTAACCCCTAAACGTAACCCTAACCGTGAACAGTAAACCTAACCCTAACCTCTAACACAAACCCTAACACATAACTCTAACCCTAAAACTAACCCTAACCCTTAACCCTAAACCTAAACCCTAACCCTAACCCTTAACCTTAATCTTAACCGTTAACTCTCATGCTAACCTTTAATCCTAACTCTAATCCTAATCTTCAAACCTAAACCTAACACAACCCTAACCCTGTACCAAAACCTAACCACTCATCTTAACCCTATCCGCAAACCTCAACCCCAAAACGAACTGTAACCGTTAAACCTAACAGTAACCTTAAACCGTAACCCTAATCTGTAACCCTATCCCCTCACCATAACACTACACTTCATCCTGAACCCTAACCATAATCCTAACCCTAAATCTAATTCTCAGACTTCTTGCTTTCTTAGAGTTTAGAAAGCCTGCAATCCTCCCATGTCATGTGTGAAAGGAGGCTCTACCACTGTGTCCTGCATGAAACCCACGGGCCCATACCCAGAGTCCGATACAGTGGGTTCCCGGTGACAATCCCAGCCCCCTAACCTCCCCCCAGCCTAATGCCGACAGGGCCCGTGCGCTAAGCATAAATGATACCTTTAACAGATAACCCTAACCCTGAACATGGCACCTAACCCTGTTCCTATATCTCCCCTTAACACGTAAACCTCACCGTGAGCCTAACTTTAACCTCTTAACGTAACGTTAATGCATAACCCATTCCCTGAGAACATCCCCTATCCCATAATTCTAACCCTATCTCCTAGTCATAACTGTAACACCTAATCCCTAACCCTAATTCTCCACCGCTAAGCCTAACCGTAACGCTGCCTACAACCCTAACACTGACAGGAACCCTTAGTTCTAACCCCAACGCTATGCCTAACAAAAGCCCTAACCCTTCACCCTTCACCCTAACCCCTAAGCATTACCCTAAGCTTTAACCGTAATCCTAATCCTAACCATTAAACCTAACCCTAGCTCTTAAAGCTAACCCTAAACCTTACCCTCACGACTAGACCTAACCCTGACACTAACCTAACACCAAACCCTAACCATAACCCCTAAAGCTAACCCTAACCCTGAACCCTAAACCTAACCCTAACACTGAACCTTCACTATATCCCTAACCCCTAAGCCTAATCCTAACTGTTAACCCTCACCCAAACACTTAAACTGGACCATAACACTAAACATTAACCCTAACACTAAACTTTAACCCTAACCATAAGCCCAACACTTAACCCTAATCCTATCCCTTAACCCTAAGCCGAACCCTAAGCCCTAACCCTAAACCTAACCCTAACCCCAACCCTAACCCTTAATCTTGACCCTTACCATTAACCCTCACACTAACCCTAATCCTAATCTTTAACCATAAAGCTAACACTGAAGCCTAACCCTGTGCCAAACGCTAAACCCAAACCTTAACCCTAACCCTGAAACTTAACCATAAACCTAACTGTAACTGTTACACCTAACACTAACCTCTAACCCTAACCCCTAACCCTAAGACCCCACCTTAACACTAACCCTAACCCTAAACATTATCATAATCCTACCCCTAAATCTAATTCTCGGACTTCTTGCTTTCTTAGAGTTTAGAAAGCCTAAAATCCTCCCATGCCATGAGTAAAAGGGGGCTCTGCAGCTCTCTCTTGCATGAAACCAGGAGCCCATACCTAGCGTATGATAGAGTGGGTTCCCGGGGACAATCCCATCCCCCTAACCCCAGCCCCCCGCCCAGTGCAGACAGGGCCTGTACGATAAGTATAAACACTACCCCTAACAGGTAACTCTCACCCTGAACATAGCACCTGACCCTGATCCTATTGCTCACCTTAAAACATAAACCTCCCCGTAACCCTAACTTATCCCCTTATCTTAACCTTAATGCATAACACCCTGAGAAGAAGCCCTATCCCATAATTCTAATCCTAACCCCTAGCCATAACCGTAACACCTCATCCCTAATTCTAAAATGCCAACCCTAACCTTCACCCTACCAACAACCCTAACCCTAACCCTAACCCCTAACCCTAAGCCCTCACCCTATCGCTAATCTTCATCCCTAAACCGTACCGTAATCCTAAACCTAAATCTAACTCTCAGACTTGCTTTCTCAGAGTTTTGAAAGCCTACAATCCTACTAAGCCATGCATGAAAGCCCGCTCTGCCACAGTGTCCTGCATGAAACCCAGAGGCCCATACACTGCGTACGATAGAGTGGGCTCCCAGCGACCATCACAGACCCCTAACTTCGCCTCCTAGTGCATACAGGGCCCGTGCCCTAAGCATAAACCCTACCCCACACCCATAACCCTAACCCAGAACATAACACCTAACCCTGATCCTACTGCTCACCTTAACACGTAAACCTCACCCTAACCCTAACTTAACCCTTTATCTTAACGATAATGCATGACACCCTGAGAACAAGCCCTATACCGTAATTCTAACCCTAACTCCTAGCCATAACCATAACACCTAATCCCTAATTCTGAAACGCCAACCCTAACCTTAACCCTACCGACAACACTAACACTAACCCTAAAACCCTTACCCTAACCCTACGCCTAAAAATAACCCTAACCATTGATCCTTAGTCATAACCCCTAAAGCTTAACCCTAACCCTTAACGCTAATCCCAATCCTAACCATTAAACATAACCCTACTTAACCCTAACCCTAACCTATACGCTAATGCCTAGAGATCTAACCCCAACACTGACCTACAGTTAACACTAACCCTAACCCCTAATCCTAACCTTAAACCTGAACCATAAACCTAACCCTTAACCGTAACCCTATTCCTAACCCCCTAACCCTAACCCTAACTGTCAAGCCTCACCCTAACACTTAACCCTGACTCTAACCCTAAACCTTAACCCTAACCCTGAACCCTAACCCTAAGCCTAACCCTTAACCCTAACCCTATCCCTTAACCCTAACCCCTAACCCTAACGCTAACCCCAACCCTAAACCTAACCCTGGCCCCCAACCCAGACTTAACACCTAACCCCTAACACTAACTCTAAACCTAACCACTAATCCCTAGCACCTGACCCTGACTCGAAACCTAACCCCTAACTCGAAACCCCTAACCCCAAACCTAACCCTAATTCTCACACTACTTCCATTCCCAGAGTGAAGCAAGCCTACAATACAGCCATGCCATGTGTGAGATGAGGCTCTGCCTGAGTCCTGCATGTAGGTTTTGTCCCAAGGCCCAGGGAATGATGTTGTGCTTTTGTGGTGACTCCGACCACACCCCTCTCACCGTAGATTAACCAGGTCCTGTGCCCTTAAACTGACCGCTAAATCTAAGCCCTACCACCAACCCTAACCGCTGACCCTGAACCTAAGCCCCGAGCCTAAAGCCCAACACTAACTCTAAACACTTACCCTAAACCTAATCCCTAACCCTAATGCTAACCCCTAAACGTAACTCTAACCACGAACAGTAAACCTAACCCTAACCTCTAACACAAACCCTAACACATAACTCTAACCCTAAAACTAACCCTAACCCTTAACCCTAAACCTAAACCCTAACCCTAACCCTTAACCTTAATCTTAACCGTTAACTCTCATGCTAACCTTTAATCATAACTCTAATCCTAATCTTCAAACCTAAACCTAACACAACCCTAACCCTGTACCAACACCTAACCCCTCATCTTAACCCTATCTGCAAACCTCAACCCCAAAACGAACTGTAACCGTTAAACCTAACAGTAACCTTAAACCGTAACCCTAATCTGTAACCCTATCCCCTCACCATAACACTACACTTCATCCTGAACCCTAACCATAATCCTAACCCTAAATCTAATTCTCAGACTTCTTGCTTTCTTAGAGTTTAGAAAGCCTGCAATCCTCCCATGCCATGTGTGAAAGGAGGCTCTACCACTGTGTCCTGCATGAAACCCACGGGCCCATACCCAGAGTCCGATACAGTGGGTTCCTGGTGACAATCCCAGCCCCCTAACCTCCCCCCAGCTTAATGCCGACAGGGCCCGTGCGCTAAGCATAAATGATACCCTTAACAGATAACACTAACCCTGAACATGGCACCTAACCCTGTTCCTATTTCTCCCCTTAACACGTAAACCTCACCGTGAGCCTAACTTTAACCTCTTAACGTAACGTTAATGCATAACCCATTCCCTGAGAACATCCCCTATCCCATAATTCTAACCCTATCTCCTAGTCATAACTGTAACACCTAATCCCTAACCCTAATTCTCCACCGCTAAGCCTAACCGTAACGCTGCCTACAACCCTAACACTGACAGGAACCCTTAGTTCTAACCCCAACGCTATGCCTAACAAAAGCCCTAACCCTTCACCCTTCACCCTAACCCCTGAGCATTACCCTAACCTTTAACCGTAATCCTAATCCTAACCATTAAACCTAACCCTAGCTCTTAAAGCTAACCCTAAACCTTACCCTCACGACTAGACCTAACCCTGACACTAACCTAACACCTAACCCTAACCATAACCCCTAAAGCTGACCCTAACCCTGAACCCTAAACCTAACCCTAACACTGAACCTTCACTATATCCCTAACCCCTAAGCCTAATCCTAACTGTTAATCCTCACCCTAACACTTAAACTGGACCATAACACTAAACATTAACCCTAACACTAAACTTTAACCGTAACCATATGCCCAACACTTAACCCTAATCCTATCCCTTAACCCTAAGCCGAACCCTAAGCCCTAACCCTAAACCTAACCCTAACCCCAACCCTAACCCTTAATCTTGACCCTTACCATTAACCCTCACACTAACCCTAATCCTAATCTTTAACCATAAAGCTAACAATGAAGCCTAACCCTGTGCCAAACGCTAAACCCAAACCTTAACCCTAACCCTGAAACTTAACCATAAACCTAACTGTAACTGTTACACCTAACACTAACCTCTAACCCTAACCCCTAACCCTAAGACCCCACCTTAACACTAACCCTATTCCCTAAACATTATCATAATCCTACCCCTAAATCTAATTCTCGGACTTCTTGCTTTCTTAGAGTTTAGAAAGCCTAAAATCCTCCCATGCCATGAGTAAAAGGGGGCTCTGCAGCTCTCTCTTGCATGAAACCAGGAGCCCATACCTAGCGTATGATAGAGTGGGTTCCCGGGGACAATCCCATCCCCCTAACCCCAGTCCCCCGCCCAGTGCAGACAGGGCCTGTACGCTAAGTATAAACACTACCCCTAACAGATAACCCTCACCCTGAACATAGCACCTGACCCTGATCCTATTGCTCACCTTAAAACATAAACCTCCCCGTAACCCTAACTTATCCCCTTATCTTAACCTTAATGCATAACACCCTGAGAAGAAGCCCTATCCCATAATTCTAATCCTAACCCCTAGCCATAACCGTAACACCTCATCCCTAATTCTAAAATGCCAACCCTAACCTTCACCCTACCAACAACCCTAACCCTAACCCTAACCCCTAACCCTAAGCCCTCACCCTATCGCTAATCTTCATCCCTAAACCGTACCGTAATCCTAACCCTAAATCTAATTCTCAGACTTGCTTTCTCAGGGTTTTGAAAGCCTACAATCCTACTAAGCCATGCATGAAAGCCCGCTCTGCCACAGTGTCCTGCATGAAACCCAGAGGCCCATACACTGCGTACGATAGAGTGGGCTCCCAGCGACCATCACAGACCCCTAACTTCGCCTCCTAGTGCATACAGGGCCCGTGCCCTAAGCATAAACCCTACCTCACACCCATAACCCTAACCCAGAACATAACACCTAACCCTGATCCTACTGCTCACCTTAACACGTAAACCTCACCCTAACCCTAACTTAATCCCTTATCTTAACGATAATGCATGACACCCTGAGAACAAGCCCTATACCGTAATTCTAACCCTAACTCCTAGCCATAACCATAACACCTAATCCCTAATTCTGAAACGCCAACCCTAACCTTAACCCTACCGACAACACTAACACTAACCCTAAAACCCTTACCCTAACCCTACGCCTAAAAATAACCCTAACCATTGATCCTTAGTCATAACCCCTAAAGCTTAACCCTAACCCTTAACGCTAATCCCAATCCTAACCATTAAACATAACCCTACTTAACCCTAACCCTAACCTATACGCTAATGCCTAGAGATCTAACCCCAACACTGACCTACAGTTAACACTAACCCTAACCCCTAATCCTAACCTTAAACCTGAACCATAAACCTAACCCTTAACCCTAACCCTATTCCTAACCCCCTAACCCTAACCCTAACTGTTAAGCCTCACCCTAACACTTAACCCTGACTCTAACCCTAAACCTTAACCCTAACGCTGAACCCTAACCCTAAGCCTAACCCTTAACCCTAACCCTATCCCTTAACCCTAACCCCTAACCCTAACGCTAACCCCAACCCTAAACCTAACCCTGGCCCCCAACCCAGAATTAACACCTAACCCCTAACACTAACTCTAAACCTAACCACTAATCCCTAGCACCTGACCCTGACTCCAAACCTAACCCCTAACTCGAAACCCCTAACCCCAAACCTAACCCTAATTCTCACACTACTTCCATTCCCAGAGTGAAGCAAGCCTACAATACAGCCATGCCATGTGTGAGATGAGGCTCTGCCAGAGTCCTGCATGTAGGTTTTGTCCCAAGGCCCAGGGAATGATGTTGTGCTTTTGTGGTGACTCCGACCACACCCCTCTCACCGTAGATTAACCAGGTCCTGTGCCCTTATACTGACCGCTAAATCTAAGCCCTACCACCAACCCTAACCGCTGACCCTGAACCTAAGCCCCGAGCCTAAAGCCCAACACTAACTCTAAACACTTACCCTAAACCTAATCCCTAACCCTAATGCTAACCCCTAAACGTAACTCTAACCACGAACAGTAAACCTAACCCTAACCTCTAACACAAACCCTAACACATAACTCTAACCCTTAAACTAACCCTAACCCTTAACCCTAAACCTAAACCCTAACCCTAACCCTTAACCTTAATCTTAACCGTTAACTCTCATGCTAACCTTTAATCCTAACCCTAATCCTAATCTTCAACCCTAAACCGAACACAACCCTAACCCTGTACCAAACCCTGACCCCTCATCTTAACCCCATCCGCAAACCTCAACCCCAAAACGAACTGTAACCGTTAAACCTAACAGTAACCTTAAACCGTAACCCTAATCTGTAACCCTATCCCCTCACCATAACACTACACTTCATCCTGAACCCTAACCATAATCCTAACCCTAAATCTAATTCTCAGACTTCTTGCTTTCTTAGAGTTTAGAAAGCCTGCAATCCTCCCATGCCATGTGTGAAAGGAGGCTCTACCACTGTGTCCTGCATGAAACCCACGGGCCCATACCCAGAGTCCGATACAGTGGGTTCCCGGTGACAATCCCAGCCCCCTAACCTCCCCCCAGCTTAATGCCGACAGGGCCCGTGCGCTAAGCATAAATGATACCTTTAACAGATAACCCTAACCCTGAACATGGCACCTAACCCTGTTCCTATTTCTCCCCTTAACACGTAAACCTCACCGTGAGCCTAACTTTAACCTCTTAACGTAACGTTAATGCATAACCCATTCCCTGAGAACATCCCCTATCCCATAATTCTAACCCTATCTCCTAGTCATAACTGTAACACCTAATCCCTAACCCTAATTCTCCACCGCTAAGCCTAACCGTAACGCTGCCTACAACCCTAACACTGACAGGAACCCTTAGTTCTAACCCCAACGCTATGCCTAACAAAAGCCCTAACCCTTCACCCTTCACCCTAACCCCTGAGCATTACCCTAACCTTTAACCGTAATCCTAATCCTAACCATTAAACCTAACCCTAGCTCTTAAAGCTAACCCTAAACCTTACCCTCACGACTAGACCTAACCCTGACACTAACCTAACACCTAACCCTAACCATAACCCCTAAAGCTAACCCTAACCCTGAACCCTAAACCTAACCCTAACACTGAACCTTCACTATATCCCTAACCCCTAAGCCTAATCCTAACTGTTAACCCTCACCCTAACACTTAAACTGGACCATAACACTAAACATTAACCCTAACACTAAACTTTAACCCTAACCATAAGCCCAACACTTAACCCTAATCCTATCCCCTAACCCTAAGCCCTAACCCTAAACCTAACCTTAACCCCAACCCTAACCCTTAATCTTGACCCTTACCATTAACCCTCACACTAACCCTAATCCTAATCTTTAACCATAAAGCTAACAATGAAGCCTAACCCTGTGCCAAACGCTAAACCCAAACCTTAACCCTAACCCTGAAACTTAACCATAAACCTAACTGTAACTGTTACACCTAACACTAACCTCTAACCCTAACCCCTAACCCTAAGACCCCACCTTAACACTAACCCTATTCCCTAAACATTATCATAATCCTACCCCTTAATCTAATTCTCGGACTTCTTGCTTTCTTAGAGTTTAGAAAGCCTAAAATCCTCCCATGCCATGAGTAAAAGGGGGCTCTGCAGCTCTCTCTTGCATGAAACCAGGAGCCCATACCTAGCGTATGATAGAGTGGGTTCCCGGGGACAATCCCATCCCCCTAACCCCAGCCCCCCGCCCAGTGCAGACAGGGCCTGTACGCTAAGTATAAACACTACCCCTAACAGATAACCCTCACCCTGAACATAGCACCTGACCCTGATCCTATTGCTCACCTTAAAACATAAACCTCCCCGTAACCCTAACTTATCCCCTTATCTTAACCTTAATGCATAACACCCTGAGAAGAAGCCCTCTCCCATAATTCTAATCCTAACCCCTAGCCATAACCGTAACACCTCATCCCTAATTCTAAAATGCCAACCCTAACCTTCACCCTACCAACAACCATAACCCTAACCCTAACCCCTAACCCTAAGCCCTCACCCTATCGCTAATCTTCATCCCTAAACCGTACCGTAATCCTAACCCTAAATCTAATTCTCAGACTTGCTTTCTCAGAGTTTTGAAAGCCTACAATCCTACTAAGCCATGCATGAAAGCCCGCTCTGCCACAGTGTCCTGCATGAAACCCAGAGGCCCATACACTGCGTACGATAGAGTGGGCTCCCAGCGACCATCACAGACCCCTAACTTCGCCTCCTAGTGCATACAGGGCCCGTGCCCTAAGCATAAACCCTACCCCACACCCATAACCCTAACCCAGAACATAACACCTAACCCTGATCCTACTGCTCACCTTAACACGTAAACCTCACCCTAACCCTAACTTAACCCCTTATCTTAACGATAATGCATGACACCCTGAGAACAAGCCCTATACCGTAATTCTAACCCTAACTCCTAGCCGTAACCATAACACCTAATCCCTAATTCTGAAACGCCAACCCTAACCTTAACCCTACCGACAACACTAACACTAACCCTAAAACCCTTACCCTAACCCTACGCCTAAAAATAACCGTAACCATTGATCCTTAGTCATAACCCCTAAAGCTTAACCCTAACCCTTAACGCTAATCCCAATCCTAACCATTAAACATAACCCTACTTAACCCTAACCCTAACCTATACGCTAATGCCTAGAGATCTAACCCCAACACTGACCTACAGTTAACACTAACCCTAACCCCTAATCCTAACCTTAAACCTGAACCATAAACCTAACCCTTAACCCTAACCCTATTCCTAACCCCCTAACCCTAACCCTAACTGTTAAGCCTCACCCTAACACTTAACCCTGACTCTAACCCTAAACCTTAACCCTAACCCTGAACCCTAACCCTAAGCCTAACCCTTAACCCTAACCCTATCCCTTAACCCTAACCCCTAACCCTAACGCTAACCCCAACCCTAAACCTAACCCTGGCCCCCAACCCAGACTTAACACCTAACCCCTAACACTAACTCTAAACCTAACCACTAATCCCTAGCACCTGACCCTGACTCCAAACCTAACCCCTAACTCGAAACCCCTAACCCCAAACCTAACCCTAATTCTCACACTACTTCCATTCCCAGAGTGAAGCAAGCCTACAATACAGCCATGCCATGTGTGAGATGAGGCTCTGCCAGAGTCCTGCATGTAGGTTTTGTCCCAAGGCCCAGGGAATGATGTTGTGCTTTTGTGGTGACTCCGACCACACCCCTCTCACCGTAGATTAACCAGGTCCTGTGCCCTTATACTGACCGCTAAATCTAAGCCCTACCACCAACCCTAACCTCTGACCCTGAACCTAAGCCCCGAGCCTAAAGCCCAACACTAACTCTAAACACTTACCCTAAACCTAATCCCTAACCCTAATGCTAACCCCTAAACGTAACTCTAACCACGAACAGTAAACCTAACCCTAACCTCTAACACAAACCCTAACACATAACTCTAACCCTTAAACTAACCCTAACCCTTAACCCTAAACCTAAACCCTAACCCTAACCCTTAACCTTAATCTTAACCGTTAACTCTCATGCTAACCTTTAATCCTAACCCTAATCCTAATCTTCAACCCTAAACCGAACACAACCCTAACCCTGTACCAAACCCTGACCCCTCATCTTAACCCTATCCGCAAACCTCAACCCCAAAACGAACTGTAACCGTTAAACCTAACAGTAACCTTAAACCGTAACCCTAATCTGTAACCCTATCCCCTCACCATAACACTACACTTCATCCTGAACCCTAACCATAATCCTAACCCTAAATCTAATTCTCAGACTTCTTGCTTTCTTAGAGTTTAGAAAGCCTGCAATCCTCCCATGCCATGTGTGAAAGGAGGCTCTACCACTGTGTCCTGCATGAAATCCACGGGCCCATACCCAGAGTCCGATACAGTGGGTTCCCGGTGACAATCCCAGCCCCCTAACCTCCCCCCAGCCTAATGCCGACAGGGCCCGTGCGCTAAGCATAAATGATACCTTTAACAGAAAACCCTAACCCTGAACATGGCAACTAACCCTGTTCCTATTTCTCCCCTTAACACGTAAACCTCACCGTGAGCCTAACTTTAACCTCTTAACGTAACGTTAATGCATAACCCATTCCCTGAGAACATCCCCTATCCCATAATTCTAACCCTATCTCCTAGTCATAACTGTAACACCTAATCCCTAACCCTAATTCTTCACCGCTAAGCCTAACCGTAACGCTGCCTACAACCCTAACACTGACAGGAACCCTTAGTTCTAACCCCAACGCTATGCCTAACAAAAGCCCTAACACTTCACCCTTCACCCTAACCCCTAAGCATTACCCTAATCTTTAACCGTAATCCTAATCCTTACCATTAAACCTAACCCTAGCTCTTAAAGCTAACCCTAAACCTTACCCTCACGACCAGACCTAACCCTGACACTAACCTAACACCTAACCCTAACCATAACCCCTAAAGCTAACCCTAACCCTGAACCCTAAACCTAACCCTAACACTGAACCTTCACTATATCCCTAACCCCTAAGCCTAATCCTAACTGTTAACCCTCACCCTAACACTTAAACTGGACCATAACACTAAACATTAACCCTAACACTAAACTTTAACCCTAACCATAAGCCCAACACTTAACCCTAATCCTATCCCCTAACCCTAAGCCCTAACCCTAAACCTAACCTTAACCCCAACCCTAACCCTTAATCTTGACCCTTACCATTAACCCTCACACTAACCCTAATCCTAATCTTTAACCATAAAGCTAACAATGAAGCCTAACCCTGTGCCAAACGCTAAACCCAAACCTTAACCCTAAACCTGAAACTTAACCATAAACCTAACTGTAACTGTTACACCTAACACTAACCTCTAACCCTAACCCCTAACCCTAAGACCCCACCTTAACACTAAACCTAACCCTAAACATTATCATAATCTTACCCCTAAATCTAATTCTCGGACTTCTTGCTTTCTTAGAGTTTAGAAAGCCTAAAATCCTCCCATGCCATGAGTAAAAGGGGGCTCTGCAGCTCTCTCTTGCATGAAACCAGGAGCCCATACCTAGCGTATGATAGAGTGGGTTCCCGGGGACAATCCCATCCCCCTAACCCCAGCCCCCTGCCCAGTGCAGACAGGGCCTGTACGCTAAGTATAAACACTACCCCTAACAGATAACCCTCACCCTGAACATAGCACCTGACCCTGATCCTATTGCTCACCTTAAAACATAAACCTCCCCGTAACCCTAACTTATCCCCTTATCTTAACCTTAATGCATAACACCCTGAGAAGAAGCCCTCTCCCATAATTCTAATCCTAACCCCTAGCCATAACCGTAACACCTCATCCCTAATTCTAAAATGCCAACCCTAACCTTCACCCTGCCAACAACCATAACCCTAACCCTAACCCCTAACCCTAAGCCCTCACCCTATCGCTAATCTTCATCCCTAAACCGTACCGTAATCCTAACCCTAAATCTAATTCTCAGACTTGCTTTCTCAGAGTTTTGAAAGCCTACAATCCTACTAAGCCATGCATGAAAGCCCGCTCTGCCACAGTGTCCTGCATGAAACCCAGAGGCCCATACACTGCATACGATAGAGTGGGCTCCCAGCGACCATCACAGACCCCTAACTTCGCCTCCTAGTGCATACAGGGCCCGTGCCCTAAGCATAAACCCTACCTCACACCCATAACCCTAACCCAGAACATAACACCTAACCCTGATCCTACTGCTCACCTTAACACGTAAACCTCACCCTAACCCTAACTTAACCCCTTATCTTAACGATAATGCATGACACCCTGAGAACAAGCCCTATACCGTAATTCTAACCCTAACTCCTAGCCGTAACCATAACACCTAATCCCTAATTCTGAAACGCCAACCCTAACCTTAACCCTACCGACAACACTAACAGTAACCCTAAAACCCTTACCCTAACCCTACGCCTAAAAATAACCCTAACCATTGATCCTTAGTCATAACCCCTAAAGCTTAACCCTAAGCCTTAACGCTAATCTCAATCCTAACCATTAAACATAACCCTACTTAACCCTAACCCTAACCTATACGCTAATGCCTAGAGATCTAACCCCAACACTGACCTACAGTTAACACTAACCCTAACCCCTAATCCTAACCTTAAACCTGAACCATAAACCTAACCCTTAACCCTAACCCTATTCCTAACCCCCTAACCCTAACCCTAACTGTTAAGCCTCACCCTAACACTTAACCCTGACTCTAACCCTAAACCTTAACCCTAACCCTGAACCCTAACCCTAAGCCTAACCCTTAACCCTAACCCTATCCCTTAACCCTAACCCCTAACCCTAACGCTAACCCCAACCCTAAACCTAACCCTGGCCCCCAACCCAGACTTAACACCTAACCCCTAACACTAACTCTAAACCTAACCACTAATCCCTAGCACCTGACCCTGACTCCAAACCTAACCCCTAACTCGAAACCCCTAACCCCAAACCTAACCCTAATTCTCACACTACTTCCATTCCCAGAGTGAAGCAAGACTACAATACAGCCATGCCATGTGTGAGATGAGGCTCTGCCTGAGTCCTGCATGTAGGTTTTGTCCCAAGGCCCAGTGAATGATGTTGTGCTTTTGTGGTGACTCCGACCACACCCCTCTCACCGTAGATTAACCAGGTCCTGTGCCCTTAAACTGACCGCTAAATCTAAGCCCTACCACCAATCCTAACCTCTGACCCTGAACCTAAGCCCCGAGCCTAAAGCCCAACACTAACTCTAAACACTTACCCTAAACCTAATCCCTAACCCTAATGCTAACCCCTAAACGTAACTCTAACCACGAACAGTAAACCTAACCCTAACCTCTAACACAAACCCTAACACATAACTCTAACCCTAAAACTAACCCTAACCCTTAACCCTAAACCTAAACCCTAACCCTAACCCTTAACCTTAATCTTAACCGTTAACTCTCATGCTAACCTTTAATCCTAACCCTAATCCTAATCTTCAACCCTAAACCGAACACAACCCTAACCCTGTACCAAACGCTGACCCCTCATCTTAACCCTATCCGCAAACCTCAACCCCAAAACGAACTGTAACCGTTAAACCTAACAGTAACCTTTAACCCTAACCCTAATCCCTAACCCTAAGCCCTCACCCTAACACTAAACTTCATCCTTAACCCTAACCAGAATCCTAACCCTAAACCTAATTCTCAGACTTCTTGCTTTCTTAGAGTTTAGAAAGCCTGCAATCCTCCCATGCCATGCGTGAAAGGAGGCTCTACCACTGTGTCCTGCATGAAACCAACGGGCCCATACCCAGAGTATGATAGAGTGGGTTCCCGGGTACAATCCCAGCCCTCTAAACTCCCCCCGCCCGCCTAATGCAGACAGGGCCCGTGCGCTAAGCATAAACAATACCTTTAACAGATAACCCTAACCCTGAACATAACACCCAACCCTGTTCCTATTTCTCCCCTTAACACGTAAACCTCACCGTGCGCCTAACTTTAACCTCTTATCCTAACGTTAATACATAAACCATTTCCTGAGAACAACCCCTATCCCATAATTCTAACCCTATCTCCTAGTCATCACTGTGACACCTAATCCCTAACCCTAATTCTAAACCGCTAACCCTAACCGTAACCCTACCTACAACCCTAACACTGACAGTAACCCTTACTTCTAACCCCAACGCTATGCCTAACAAAAACCCTAACCCTTGACCCTAACCCTTCACCCTAACCCCTAAGCCTTACCCTAACCCTTAACCCTAATCCTAATCCTAACCATTAAACCTAACCCTAGCTCTTAAAGCTAACCCTAAACCTTACCCTCACGACTAGTCCTAACCCTGACACTAACCTAACACCTAACCCTAACCAGAACCCCTAAAGCTAACCCTGAACCCTATCCCTAACCCCAGCAGTAAACTTTAACCCTAAACCTAAGCCCAACCCGTAACCCTAATCCTATCCTTTTACCCTAAAACTAACCCCTAAACCTAACCCCTATACCTCACCCTAACTCTAAACCCAATCCTAATTCTAACCGTACCCCTTCATAAAACACTAACTCCTAACCGGTAACCCTAACACTAACCAAAAACCCTAATCACTAATCCCTAACCCTAACGCTTAACCTTTACCCTAACCGTTAACCCTCACTCTAAATCTTAACACTTACCCTAACCTTAACCTTTAACTCTAAGCCTAACCCTTAACCCTACAGTAAGGAAGACCCTTAATGCTAATGGGATCCCTTATCCCTAACCCTAACACTACAGCTAAAAATAACCGTAACCTTGGATCCTTAAACCTAACCCCTAACACTTACTTTAACCCCAAACCCTAACCCTAATCCTAAGCATTAAACCTAACCCTATCTCTTAACCCTAACGCTAGCCCTTACCCTAACGCCTAGATCTAACCCTAAATCTAACCTACCGCCTAATCCTAACCTGAAGCCCTAATGCTAACACTAACCCTGAACCCTAAACCTACCCGTAACCCTTAACACTAGCCCTATCCGTGAACCTTAAGCCTGACCCTAACCATTACCCGCTCCCAAGCATTTAACCCTGACCCTAACCCTAATCCTTAATGCTAACCCTAACACTAAACCCTAACCCTAAGCCCAACACTTAACCCTAATCCTATCCCTTAACCCTAACCCTAATCCTAACCCTAATGCTAACCCCTAAACGTAACCCTAACCGTGACCAGTAAACCTGACCCTAACCTCTAACACAAACCATAGCACATAACTCTAACCCTAAAACTAACCCTAACCCTAACCCTAAACCCTAACTCTTAACCTTAACCCTAAGCGTTAACTCTCACGCTAACCTTTAATCCTAACCCTAATCCTAATCTTCAACCCTAAACCTAACACTTAACCCTAACCCTGTACCAAACCCTAACCCCTCATCTTAACCCTAACCGTAAACCTCAACCCTAAACCAAAGTGTAACCGTTAAACCTAAGAGTAACCTTTAACCCTAACCCTAATCCCTAACCCTAAGCCCTCACCCTAACACTAAACTTCATCCTTAACCCTAACCAGAATCCTAACCCTAAATCTAATTCTCAGACTTCTTGCTTTCTTAGAGTTTAGAAAGCCTGCAATCCTCCCATGCCATGCGTGAAAGGAGGCTCTACCACTGTGTCCTGCATGAAATGCACGGGCCCATACCCAGAGTATGATAGAGTGGGTTCCCGGGTACAATCCCAGCCCCCTAAACTCACCCCGCCCGCCTAATGCCGACAGGGCCCGTGCGCTAAGCATAAACAATACCTTTAACAGATAACCCTAACCCTGAACATAACACCCAACCCTGTTCCTATTTCTCCCCTTAACACGTAAACCTCTCCGTGCGCCTAACTTTAACCTCTTATCCTAACGTTAACGAATAACACATTTCCTGAGAACAACCCCTATCCCATAATTCTAACCCTATCTCCTAGTCATCACTGTGACACCTAATCCCTAACCCTAATTCTAAACCGCTAACCCTAACCGTAACCCTACCTACAACCCTAACACTGACAGTAACCCTTACTTCTAACCCCAACGCTATGCCTAACAAAAACCCTAACCCTTGACCCTAACCCTTCACCCTAACCCCTAAGCCTTACCCTAACCCTTAACCCTAATCCTAATCCTAACCATTAAACCTAACCCTAGCTCTTAAAGCTAACCCTAAACCTTACCCTGACGACTAGACCTAACCCTGACACTAACCTAACACTTAACCCTCACCAGAACCCCTAAAGCTAACCCTGAACCCTATCCCTAACCCTAGCAGTAAACTTTAACCATAAACCTAAGCCCAACCCGTAACCCTAATCCTATTCTTTTACCCTAAAACTAACCCCTAAACCTAACCCCTATACCTCACCCTAACTCTAACCCCAATCCTAATTCTAACAATACCACTTCATAAAACACTAACCGCTAACCTAACACTAACCAAAAACCCTAATCACTAATCCCTAACCCTAACACTTAACCTTTACCCTAACCGTTAACCCTCACCCTAAATCTTAACACTGACCCTAACCTTAACCTTTAACTCTAAGCCTAACCCTTAAGCCTACAGTAAGGAAGACCCTTAATGCTAATGGGATCCCTTATCCCTAACCCTAACACTACAGCTAAAAATAACCGTAACCTTGGATCCTTAAACCTAACCCCTAAAACTTACTTTAACCCCAAACCCTAACCCTAATCCTAAGCATTAAACCTAACCCTATCTCTGAACCCTAACGCTAGCCCTTACCCTAACGCCTAGATCTAACCCTAAATCGAACCTACCGCCTAATCATAACCTTAAGCCCTAATGCTAATTCAAAACCTGAACCCTAAACCTACCCATAACCCTTAACACTAACCTTATCTGTGAACCTTAACCCTGACCCTAACCATTACCCGCACCCAAGCATTTAACCCTGACCCTACCCCTAATCCTTAATGATAACACTAACACTAAACCCTAACCCTAAGCCCAATACTTAACCCTAATCCAATGCCTTAAGCCTAACCCTAACGCAAACCCCTAAACGTAACCCTAACCGTGACCAGTAAACCTAACCTTAACCTCTAACACAAACCATAGCACATAACTCTAACCCTAAAACTAAACCTAACCCCAACCCTAACTATAAACCCTAACTCTTAACCTTAACCCTAAGCGTTAACTCTCACGCTAACATTTAATCCTAACCCTAATCCTAATCTTCAACCCTAAACCTAACACTTAACCCTAACCCTGTACCAAACCCTAAGCCCTCATCTTAACCCTAACCGTAAACCTCAGCCCTAAACCAAAGTGTAACCGTTAAACCTAAGAGTAGCCTTTAACCCTAACCCTAATCCCTAACCCTAAGCCCTCACCCTAACACTAAATTTCATCCTTAACCCTAACCATAATCCTACCCCTAAATGTAATTCTCAGACTTCTTGCTTTCTTAGAGTTTAGAAAGCCTGCAATCCTCCCATGCCATGCGTGAAAGGAGGCTCTACCACTGTGTCCTGCATGAAACCCACGGGCCCATACCCAGAGTATGATAGAGTGGGTTCCCAGGTACAATCCCAGCCCCCTAAACTCCCCCCGCCCGCCTAATGCAGACAGGGCCCGTGCGCTAAGCTTAAACAATACCTTTAACAGATAACCCTAACCCTGAACATAACACCCAACCCTGTTCCTCTTTCTCCCCTTAACACGTAAACCTCACCGTGCGCCTAACTTTAACCTCTTATCCTAACGTTAATGCATAACCCATTTCCTGAGAACAACCCCTATCCCATAATAATAACCCTATCTCCTAGTCATCACTGTGACACCTAATCCCTAACCCTAATTCTAAACCGCTAACCCAAACCGTAACCCTACCTACAACCCTAACACTGACAGTAACCCTTACTTCTAAACCCAACGCTATGCCTAACAAAAACCCTAACCCTTGACCCTAACCCTTCACCCTAACCCCTAAGCCTTACCCTAGCCCTAAACCCTAATCCTAATCCTAACCATTAAACCTAACCCTAGCTCTTAAAGCTAAGCCTAAACCTTACCCTCACGACTAGACCTAACCCTTACACTAACCTAACACCTAACCCTAACCAGAACCCCTAAAGCTAACCCTGAACCCTATCCCTAAACCTAGCAGTAAACTTTAACCCTAAACCTAAGCCCAACCCGTAACCCTAATCCTATCCTTTTACCCTAAAACTAACCCCTAAACCTAACCCCTATACCTCACCCTAACTCTAACCCCAATCCTAATTCTAACCATACCCCTTCATAAAACACTAACTCCTAACCGCTAACCCTAACACTAACCAGAAACCCTAATCACTAATCCCTAACCCTAACGCTTAACCTTTACCCTAACCGTTAACCCTCACCCTAAATCTTAACCCTGACCCTAACCTTAACCTTTAACTCTAAGCCTAACCCTTAACCCTACAGTAAGGAAGACCCTTAATGCTAATGGGATCCCTTATCCCTAACCCTAACACTACAGCTAAAAATAACCCTAACCATGGATCCTTAAATCTAACTCCTAACACTTACTTTAACCCCAAACCCTAACCCTAATCCTAAGCATTAAACCTAACCCTATCTCTTAACCCTAACACTAGCCCTTACCCTAACGCCTAGATCTAACGCTAAATCTAACCTACCGCCTAATCCTAAACTTAAGTCCTAATGCTAACTCTAACCCTGAACCCTAAACCTACCCGTAACCCTTAACACTAACCCTATCCGTGAACCTTAACCCTGACCCTAACCATTACCCGCACCCAAGCATTTAAACCTGACCCTAACCCTAATCCTTAATGATAACCCTAACACTAAACCCTAACCCTAAGGCCAACACTTAAACCTAATCCTATCTCTTAACCCTAACCCTAATGCTAACCCCTAAACATAACCCTAACCGTGTCCAGTCAACCTAACCATAACCTCTAACACAAACCATAGCACATAACTCTAACCTTAAAACTAACCCTAACCCTAACCCTAACCCTAAACCCTAACTCTTAACCTTAACCCTAAGCGTTAACTCTCACGCTAACCTTTAATTCTAACCCTAATCCTAATCTTCAACCCTAAACCTAACACTTAACCCTAACCCTGTACCTAACCCTAACCCCTCATCTTAACCCTAACAGTAAACCTCAACCCTAAACCAAAGTGTAACCGTTAAACCTAAGAGTAATCTTTAACCCTAACCCTAATCCCTAACCCTAAGCCCTCACCCTAACACTAAACTTCATCCTTAACCCTAACCATAATCCAACCCTAAATCTAATTCTCAGACTTCTTGCTTTCTTAGAGTTTAGAAAGCCTGCAATCCTCCCATGCCATGCGTGAAAGGAGGCTCTACCACTGTGTCCTGCATGAAACCCACGGGCCCATACCCAGAGTATGACAGAGTGGGTTCCCTGGTACAATCCCAGCCCCCTAAACTCTCCCCGCCCGCCTAATGCAGACAGGGCCCGTGCGCTAAGCATAAACAATACCTTTAACAGATAACCCTAACCCTGAACATAACACCCAACCCTGTTCCTATTTCTCCCCTTAACACGTAAACCTCACC
>NW_027183000.1:167500-170000 GCF_041146395.1 Eulemur rufifrons
AGCATTAAACCTAACCCTGTCTCTTAACCCTAACGCTAGCCCTTACCCGAACGCCTAGATCTAACCCTAAATCTAACCTACCGCCTAATCCTAACCTTAAGCCCTAATGATAACTCTAACCCTGAACCCTAAACCTACCCGTAACCCTTAACACTAACCCTATCCGTGAACCTTAACCCTGACCCTAACCATTACCCGCACCCAAGCATTTAACCCTGACCCTACCCCTAATCCTTAATGATAACCCTAACACTAAACCCTCAACCTACTCCCAACACTTAACCCTAATCCTGTCCCTTAACCCCTCAACCTACTCCCAACACTTAACCCTAATCCTGTCCCTTAACCCTAACCCTAATGCTAACCCCTAAACATAACCCTCACCGTGACCAGTAAACCTAACCCTAACCTCTAACACAAACCATAGCACATAACTCTAACCCTAAAACGAACCCTAAACCTAACCCTAACCCCTAACTCTTAAGCTTAACCCTAAGCGTTAACTCTCACGCTAACCTTTAATCCTAACCCTAATCCTAATCTTCAACCCTAAACCTAACACTTAACCCTAACCCTGTACCAAACCCTAACCCCTCATCTTAACCCTAACCGTAAACCTCAACCCTAAACCAAAGCGTAACCGTTAAACCTAAGAGTAACCTTTAACCCTAACCCTAATCCCTAACCCTAAGCCCTCACCCTAACACTAAACTTCATCCTTAACCCTAACCATAATCCTAACCCTAAATCTAATTCTCAGACTTCTTGCTTTCTTAGAGTTTAGAAAGCCTGCAATCCTCCCATGCCATGCGTGAAAGGAGGCTCTACCACTGTGTCCTGTATGAAACCCACGGACCCATACCCAGAGTATGATAGAGTGGGTTCCCAGTACAATCCCAGCCCCCAAAACTCCCCCCCGCCCGCCTAATGCAGACAGGGCCCGTGCGCTAAGCATAAACAATACCTTTAACAGATAACCCTAACCCTGAACATAACACCTAACCCTGTTCCTATTTCTCCCCTTAACACGTAAACTTCACCATGCGCCTACCTTTAACCTCTTATCCTAACGTTAATGCATAACCCATTTCCTGAGGACAACCCCTATCCCATAAATCTAACCCTATCTCCTAGTCATCACTGTGACACCTAATCCCTAACCCTAATTCCAAACCGCTAACCCTAACCGTAACCCTACCTACAACCCTAACACTGACAGTAACCCTTACTTCTAACCCCAACGCTATGCCTAACAAAAACCCTAACCCTTGACCCTAACCCTTCACCCTAACCCCTAAGACTTACCCTAACCCTTAACCCTAATCCTAATCCTAACCATTAAACCTAACCCTGGCTCTTAAAGCTAACCCTAAACCTTACCCTCACGACTAGACCTAACCCTGACACTAACCTAACACTTAACCCTCACCAGAACCCCTAAAGCTAACCCTGAACCCTATCCCTAACCCTAGCAGTAAACTTTAACCCTAAACCTAAGCCCAACCCGTAACCCTAATCCTATCCTTTTACCCTAAAACTAACCCCTAAACCTAACCCCTATACCTCACCCTAACTCTAACCCCAATCCTAATTCTAACCATACCCCTTCATAAAACACTAACTCCTAACCGCTAACCCTAACACTAACCAAAAACCCTAATCACTAATCCCTAACCCTAACGCTTAACCTTTACCATAACCGTTAACCCTCACCCCAAATCTTAACACTGACCCTAACCTTAACCTTTAACTCTAAGCCTAACCCTTAACCCTACAGTAAGGAAGACCCTTAATGCTAATGGGATCACTTATCCCTAACCCTAACACTACAGCTAAAAATGACCCTAACCTTTGATCCTTAAACCTAACCCCTAACACTTACTTTAACCCCAAACCCTAACCCTAATCCTAAGCATTAAACCTAACCCTATCTCTTAACCCTAACGCTAGCCCTTACCCGAACGCCTAGATCTAACCCTAAATCGAACCTACCGCCTAATCCTAACCTTAAGCCCTAATGCTAACTCTAACCCTGAACCCTAAACCTACCCGTAACCCTTAACACTAACCCTATCCGTGAACCTTAACCCTGACCCTAACCATTACCCGCACCCAGGCATTTAACCCTGACCCTACCCCTAGTCCTTAATGATAACCCTAACACTAAACCCTAACCCTAAGGCCAACACTTAACCGTAATCCTATCCCTTAACCCTAACCCTAACCCTAATGCTAACCCCTAAACGTAACCCTAACCGTCACCAGTAAACCTAACCCTAACCTCTAACACAAACCATAGCACATAACTCTAACCCTAAAACGAACCCTAACCCTAACCCTAACACTAAACCCTAACTCTTAACCTTAACCCTAAGCGTTAACTCTCACGCTATCCTATATTCCTAACCCTAATCCTAATCTTCAACCCTAAACCTTACACTTAACCCTAACCCTGTACCAAACCCTAACCCCTCATCTTAACCCTAACCGTAAACCTCAA
>NW_027183000.1:185000-190000 GCF_041146395.1 Eulemur rufifrons
CCTGACCCTAACCCTAATCCTTAATGCTAACCCTAACACTAAACCCTAACCCTAAGCCCAACACTTATCCCTAATCCTATCCCTTAACCTTAACCTTAACCCTAATGCTACCCCTTAAACGTAACCCTAACCGTGACCAGTAAACCTAACCCTCACCTCTAACACAAACCATAGCACATAACTCTAACCCTAAAACTAACCCTAACCCTAACCCTAACCCTAAACCCTAACTCTTAACCTTAACCCTAAGCGTTAACTCTCACGCTAACCTTTAATCCTAACCCTAATCCTAATCTTCAACCCTAAACCTAACACTTAACCCTAACCCTGTACTAAACACTAACCCCTCATCTAAACCCTAACCGTAAACCTCAACCCTAAACCAAAGTGTAACCGTTAAAGCTAAGACTAACCTTTAACCCTAACCCTAATCTTTAACCCTAAGCACTCACCCTAACTCTAAAGTTCATCCTTAACCCTAACCATAATCCTAACCCTAAATCTAATACTCAGACTTCTTGCTTTCTTAGAGTTTAGAAAGCCTGCAATCCTCCCATGCCATGCGTGAAAGGAGGCTCTACCACTGTGTCCTGCATGAAACCCACGGGCCCATACCCAGGGTATGATAGAGTGGTTTCCCGGGTACAATCCCAGCCCGCTAAACTCCCCCGCCCGCCTAATGCAGACAGGGCCCGTGTGCTAAGCATAAACAATACCTTTAACAGATAACCCTAACCCTGAACATAACACCCAACCCTGTTCCTATTTCTCCCCTTAACACGTAAACCTCACCGTGCGCCTAACTTTAACCTCTTATCCTAACGTTAATGCATAACCCATTTCCTGAGAACAACCCCTATCCCATAATTCTAACCCTATCTCCTAGTCATCACTGTGACACCTAATCTCTAACCCTATTTCTAAACCGCTAACCCTAACCGTAACCCTACCTACAACCCTAACACTGACAGTAACCCTTACTTCTAACCCCAACGCTATGCCTAACAAAAACCCTAACCCTTGACCCTATCCCTTCACCCTAACCCCTAAGCCTTACCCTAACCCTTAACCCTAATCCTAATCCTAACCATTAAACCTAACCCTAGCTCTTAAAGCTAACCCTAAACCTTACCCTCACGACTAGACCTAATCCTGACACTAACCTAACACCTAACCCTAACCAGAACCCCTAAAGCTAACCCTGAAACCTATCCCTAACCCTAGCAGTAAACTTTAACCCTAAACCTAAGCCCAACCCGTAACCCTAATCCTATCCTTTTACCCTAAAACTAACCCCTAAACCTAACCCCTATACCTGACCCTAACTCTAACCCCAATCCTAATTCTAACCATACCCCTTCATAAAACACTAACTCCTAACCGCTATCCCTAACACTAACCAAAATCCCTAATCACAAATCCCTAACCCTAACGCTTAACCTTTACCCTAACCGTTAACCCACACCCTAAATCTTAACACTGACCCTAACCTTAACCTTTAACTCTAAGCCTAACCCTTAACCCTACAGTAAGGAAGACCCTTAATGCTAATGGGATCCCTTATCCCTAACCCTAACACTACAGCTAAGAATAACCCTAACCTTTGATCCTGAAACCTAACCCCTAACACTTACTTTAACCCCAAACCCTAACCCTAATCCTAAGCATTAAACCTAACCCTATCTCTTAACCCTAACGCTAGCCCTTACCCTAACGCCTAGATCTAACCCTAAATCTAACCTACCGCCTAATCCTAACCTTAAGCCCTAATGCTAACTCTGACCCTGAACCCTAAACCTACTCGTAAACCTTAACACTAACCCGATCCGTGAACCTTAACCCTGACCCTAACCATTACCCGCACCCAAGCATTTAACCCTGACCCTACCCGTAATCCTTAATGATAACCCTAACACTAAAACCTAACCCTAAGACCAACACTTATCCCTAATCCTATCCCTTAACCCTAACCATAAGCCTAACCCTAATGCTACCCACTAAACCTAACCCTAGCCGTGACAAGTAAACCTAACCCTAACCTCTAACACAAACCATAGCACATAACTCTAACCTTAAAACTAACCCTAACCCTAACCCTAACCCTAAACCCTAACTCTTAACCTTAACACTAAGCGTTAACTCTCACGCTAACCTTTAATCCTAACCCTAATCCTAATCTTCAACCCTAAACCTAACACTTAACCCTAACCCTGTACCAAACCCTAACCCCTCATCTTAACCCTAACCGTAAACCTCAACCCTAAAAAAAAGTGTAACCGTTAAACCTAAGAGTAACCTTTAACCCTAACCCTAAGCCCTAACCCTAAGCCCTCACCCTAACACTAAACTTCATCCTTAACCCTAACCATAATCCTAACCCTAAATCCAATTCTCAGACTTCTTGTTTTCTTAGAGTTTAGAAAGCCTGCAATCCTCCCATGCCATGCGTGAAAGGAGGCTCTACCACTGTGTCCTGCATGAAACCCACGGGCCCATACACAGAGTATGATAGAGTGGGTTCCCGGGTACAATCCCAGCCCCCTAAACTCCCCCAGCCTGCCTAATGCAGACAGGGCCCTTGCGCTAAGCATAAACAATACCTTTAACAGATAACCCTAACCCAGAACATAACACCCAACCCTGTTCCTATTTCTCCCCTTAACACGTAAACCTCACCGTGCGCCTAACTTTAACCTCTTATCCTAACGTTAATGCATAACCCATTTCCTGAGAACAACCCCTATCCCATAATTCTAACCCTATCTCCTAGTCATCACTGTGACACCTAATCCCTAACCCTAATTCTAAACCGCTAACCCTAACCGTAACCCTACCTACAACCCTAACACTGACAGTAACCCTTACTTCTAACCCCAACGCTATGCCTAACAAAAACCCTAACCCTTGACCCTAACCCTTCACCCTCACCCCTAAGCCTTACCCTAACCCTTAACCCTAATCCTAATCCTAACCATTAAACCTAACCCTAGCTCTTAAACTAACCCTAAACCTTACCCTCACGACTAGACCTAACCCTGACACTAACCTAACACCTAACCCTAACCAGAACCCCTAAAGCTAACCCTGAACCCTATCCCTAACCCTAGCAGTAAACTTTAACCCTAAACCTAAGCCCAACCCGTAACCCTAATCCTATCCTTTTACCCTAAAACTAACCCCTAAACCTAACCCCTACACCTCACCCTAACTCTAACCCCAATCCTAATTCTAACCATACCCCTTCATAAAACACTAACTCCTAACCGCTAACCCTAACACTAACCAAAAATCCTAATCACTAATCCCTAACCCTAACGCTTAACCTTTACCCTAACCGTTAACCCTCACCCTAAATCTTAACACTGACCCTAACCTGAACCTTTAACTCTAAGCCTAACCCTTAACCCTACAGTAAGGAAGACCCTTAATGCTAATGGGATCCCTTATCCCTAACCCTAACACTACAGCTAAAAATAACCCTAAACTTTGATCCTTAAACCTAACCCCTAACACTTACTTTAACCCCAAACCCTAACCCTAATCCTAAGCATTAAACCTAACCCTATCTCTTAACCCTAACGCTAGCCCTTACCCTAACGCCTAGATCTAACCCTAAATCGAACCTACCGCCTAATCCTAACCTTAAGCCCTAATGCTAACTCTAACCCTGAACCCTAAACCTACCCGTAACCCTTAACACTAACCCTATCCGTGAACCTTAACCCTGACCCTAACCATTACCCGCACCCAAGCATTTAACCCTGACCCTACCCCTAATCCTTAATGATAACCCTAACACTAAACCCTCACCCTACGCCCAACTCTTAACCCTAATCCTATCCATTAACCCTAACCCTAATGCTAACCCCTAAACGTAACCCTAACCGTGACCAGTAAACCTAACCTTAACCTCTAACACAAACCATAGCACATAACTCTAACCCTAAAACTAAACCTAACCCCAACCCTTACCCTAAACCCTAACTCTTAACCTTAACCCTAAGCGTTAACTCTCACGCTAACCTTTAATCCTAACCCTAATCCTAATCTTCAACCCTAAACCTAACACTTAACCCTAACCCTGTACCAAACCCTAACCCCTCATCTTAACCCTAACCGTAAACCTCAACCCTAAACCAAAGTGTAACCGTTAAACCTAAGAGTAACCTTTAACCCTAACCCTAATCCCTAACCCTAAGCCCTCACCCTAACACTAAACTTCATCCTTAACCCTAACCATAATCCTAACCCTAAATCTAATTCTCAGACTTCTTGCTTTCTTAGAGTTTAGAAAGCCTGCAATCCTCCCATGCCATGCGTGAAAGGAGGCTCTACCACTGTGTCCTGTATGAAACCCACGGACCCATACCCAGAGTATGATAGAGTGGGTTCCCGGGTACAATCCCAGCCCCCAAAACTCCCCCGCGCCCGCCTAATGCAGACAGGGCCCGTGCGCTAAGCATAAACAATACCTTTAACAGATAACCCTAACCCTGAACATAACACCCAACCCTGTTCCTAATTCTCCCCTTAACACGTAAACTTCACCGTGCGCCTAACTTTAACCTCTTATCCTAACGTTAATGCATAACCCATTTTCTGAGAACAACCCCTATCCCATAATTCTAACCCTATCTCCTAGTCATCACTGTGACACCTAATCCCTAACCCTAATTCCAAACCGCTAACCCTAACCGTAACCCTACCTACAACCCTAACACTGACAGTAACCCTTACTTCTAACCCCAACGCTATGCCTAACAAAAACTCTAACCCTTGACCCTAACCCTTCACCCTAACCCCTAAGACTTACCCTAACCCTTAACCCTAATCTTAATCCTAACCATTAAACCTAACCCTAGCTCTTAAAGCTAACCCTAAACCTTACCCTCACGACTAGACCTAACCCTGACACTAACCTAACACCTAACCCTAACCAGAACCCCTAAAGCTAAGTCTGAACCCTATCCCTAACCCTAGCAGTAAACTTTAACCCTAAA
>NW_027183000.1:195000-197500 GCF_041146395.1 Eulemur rufifrons
CCTGAACCCTATCCCTAACCCTAGCAGTAAACTTTAACCCTAAACCTAAGCCCAACCCGTAACCCTAATCCTATCCTTTTACCCTAAAACTAACCCCTAAACCTAACCCCTACACCTCACCCTAACTCTAACCTCAATCCTAATTCTAACCATACCCCTTCATAAAACACTAACTCCTAACCGCTAACCCTAACACTAACCAAAAACCCTAATCACTAATCCCTAACCCTAACGCTTAACCTTTACCCTAACCGTTAACCCTCACCCTAAATCTTAATACTGACCCTAACCTTAACCTTTAACTCTAAGCCTAACCCTTAAGCCTACAGTAAGGAAGACCCTTAATGCTAATGGGATCCCTTATCCCTAACCCTAACACTACAGCTAAAAATAACCCTAACCTTGGATCCTTAAACCTAACCCCTAACACTTACTTTAACCCCAAACCCTAACCCTAATCCTAAGCATTAAACCTAACCCTATCTCTTAACCCTAACGCTAGCCCTTACCCTAACGCCTAGATCTAACCCTAAATCTAACCTACCGCCTAATCCTAACCTTAAGTCCTAATGCTAACTCTAACCCTGAACCCTAAACCTACCCGTAACCCTTAACACTAACCCTATCCGTGAACCTTAACCCTGACCCTAACCATTACCCGCACCCAAGCATTTAACCCTGACCCTACCCCTAATCCTTAATGATAACACTAACACTAAACCCTAACCCTAAGCCCAACACTTAACCCTAATCCTATCCCTTAACCCTAACCCTAACGCAAACCCCTAAACGTAACCCTAACCGTGACCAGTAAACCTAACCTTAACCTCTAACACAAACCATAGCACATAACTCTAACCCTAAAACTAAACCTAACCCCAACCCTAACCCTAAACCCTAACTCTTAACCTTAACCCTAAGCGTTAACTCTCACGCTAACCTTTAATCCTAACCCTAATCCTAATCTTCAACCCTAAACCTAACACTTAACCCTAACCCTGTACCAAACACTAACCCTTCATCTTAACCCTAACCGTAAACCTCAACCCTAAACCAAAGTGTAACCGTTAAACCTAAGAGTAACCTTTAACCCTAACCCTAATCCCTAACCCTAAGCCCTCACCCTAACACTAAACTTCATCCTTAACCCTAACCAGAATCCTAACCCTAAATCTCATTCTCAGACTTCTTACTTTCTTAGAGTTTAGAAAGCCTGCAATCCTCCCATGCCATGCGTGAAAGGAGGCTCTACCACTGTGTCCTGCATGAAACCCACGGGCCCATACCCAGAGTATGATAGAGTGGGTTCCCGGGTACAATCCCAGCCCCCTAAACTCCCCCCGCCCGCCTAATGCAGACAGGGCCCGTGCGCTAAGCATAAACAAAACCTTTAACAGATAACCCTAACCCTGAACATAACACCCAACCCTGTTCCTATTTCTCCCCTTAACACGTAAACCTCACCGTGCGCCTAACTTTAACCTCTTATCCTAACGTTAATGCATAACCCATTTCCTGAGAACAACCCCTATCCCATAATTCTAACCCTATCTCCTAGTCATCACTGTGACACCTAATCCCTAACCCTAATTCTAAACCGCTAACCCTAACCGTAACCCTACCTACAACCCTAACACTGACAGTAACCCTTACTTCTATCCCCAACGCTATGCCTAACAAAAACCCTAACCCTGCACCCTAACCCCTAAGCCTTACCCTAACCCTTAACCCTAATCCTAATCCTAACCATTAAACCTAACCCTAGCTCTTAAAGCTAACCCTAAACCTTACCCTCACGACTAGACCTAACCCTGACACTAACCTAACACCTAACCCTAAGCAGAACCCCTAAAGCTAAGTCTGAACCCTATCCCTAACCCTAGCAGTAAACTTTAACCCTAAACCTAAGCCCAACCCGTAACCCTAATCCTATCCTTTTACCCTAAAACTAACCCCTAAACCTAACCCCTATACCTCACCCTAACTCTAACCCCAATCCTAATTCTAACCATACCCCTTCATAAAACACTAACTCCTAACCGCTAACCCTAACACTAACCAGAAACCCTAATAACTAGTCCCTAACCCTAACGCTTAACCTTTACCCTAACCGTTAACCCTCACCCTAAATCTTAACACTGACCCTAACCTTAACCTTTAACTCTAAGCCTAACCCTTAACCCTACAGTAAGGAAGACCCTTAATGCTAATGGGATCCCTTATCCCTAACCCTAACACTACAGCTAAAAATAACCCTAACCTTGGATCCTTAAACCTAACCCCTAACACTTACTTTAACCCCAAACCCTAACCCTAATCCTAAGCATTAAACCTAACCCTATCTCTTAACCCTAACGCTAGCCCTTACCCTAACGCCTAGATCTAACCCTAAATCTAACCTACCTCCTAATCCTAAACTTAAGTCCTAATGCTAACTCTAACCCTGAACCCTAAACCTACCCGTAACCCTTAACACTAACCCTATCCGTGAACCTTAACC
>NW_027183000.1:202500-207500 GCF_041146395.1 Eulemur rufifrons
AACCCCTCATCTTAACCCTAACCGTAAACCTCAACCCTAAACCAAAGTGTGACCGTTAAACCTAAGAGTAACCTTTAACCCTAACCCTAATCCCTAACCCTAAGCCCTCACCCTAACACTAAACTTCATCCTTAACCCTAACCATAATCCTAACTCTAAATCTAATTCTCAGACTTCTTGCTTTCTTAGAGTTTAGAAAGCCTGCAATCCTCCCATGCCATGCGTGAAAGGAGGCTCTACCACTGTGTCCTGCATGAAACCCACGGGCTCATACCCAGAGTATGATAGAGTGGGTTCCCGGGTACAATCCCAGCCCCCTAAACTCCCCCCGCCCGCCCAATGCAGACAGGGCCCATGCACTAAGCATAAACAATACCTTTAACAGATAATCTTAACCCTGAACATAACACCCAACCCTGTTCCTATTTCTCCCCTTAACACGTAAACCTCACCGTGCGCCTAACTTTAACGTCTTATCCTAACGTTAATGCATAACACATTTCCTGAGAACAACCCCTATTCCATAATTCTAACCCTATCTCCTAGTCATCACTGTGACACCTAATCCCTAACCCTAATTCTAAACCGCTAACCCTAACCGTAACCCTACCTACAACCCTGACACTGACAGTAACCCTTACTTATAAACCCAACGCTATGCCTAACAAAAACCCTAACCCTTGACCCTAACCCTTCACCCTAACCCCTAAGCCTTACCCTAACCCTTAACCCCAATCCTATTCCTACCCATTAAACCTAACCCTGGCTCTTAAAGCTAACCCTAAACCTTACCCTCACGACTAGACCTAACCCTGACACTAACCTAACACCTAACCCTAAGCAGAACCCCTAAAGCTAAGCCTGAACCCTATCCCTAACCCTCGCAGTAAACTTTAACCCTAAACCTAAGCCCAACCCGTAACCCTAATCCTATCCTTTTACCCTAAAACTATCCCCTAAACCTAACCCCTATACCTCACCCTAACTCTAACCCCAATCCTAATTCTAACCATACCCCTTCATAAAACACTAACTCCTAACCGCTAACCCTAACACTAACCAAAAATCCTAATCACTAATCCCTAACCCTAACGCTTAACCTTTACCCTAACCGTCAACCCTCACCCTAAATCTTAACACTGACCCTAACCTGAACCTTTAACTCTAAGCCTAACCCTTAACCCTACAGTAAGGAAGACCCTTAATGCTAATGGGATCCCTTATCCCTAACCCTAACACTACAGCTAAAAATAACCCTAACCTTGGATCCTTAAACCTAACCCCTAACACTTACTTTAACCCCAAACCCTAACCCTAATCCTAAGCATTAAACCTAACCCTATCTCTTAACCCTAACGCTAGCCCTTACCCTAACGCCTAGATCTAACCCTAAATCGAACCTACCGCCTAATCCTAACCTTAAGCCCTAATGCTAACTCTAACCCTGAACCCTAAACCTACCCGTAACCCTTAACACTAACCCTATCCGTGAACCTTAACCCTGAACCTAACCATTACCCGCACCCAAGCATTTAACCCTGACCCTACCCCTAATCCTTAATGATAACCCTAACACTAAACCCTCACCCTACGCCCAACTCTTAACCCTAATCCTATCCATTAACCCTAACCCTAATGCTAACCCCTAAACGTAACCCTCACCGTGACCAGTAAACCTAACCCTAAGCACTAACACAAACCATAGCACATAACTCTAACCCTAAAACGAACCCTAAACCTAACCCTAACCCCTAACTCTTAACCTTAACCCTAAGCGTTAACTCTCACGCTAACCTTTAATCCTAACCCTAATCCTAATCTTCAACCCTAAACCTAACACTTAACCCTAACCCTGTACCAAACCCTAACCCCTCATCTTAACCCTAACCGTAAACCTCAACCCTAAACCAAAGTGTAACCGTTAAACCTAAGAGTAACCTTTAACCCTAACCCTAATCCCTAACCCTAAGCCCTCACCCTAACACTAAACTTCATCCTTAACCCTAACCATAATCCTAACCCTAAATCTAATTCTCAGACTTCTTGCTTTCTTAGAGTTTAGAAAGCCTGCAATCCTCCCATGCCATGCGTGAAAGGAGGCTCTACCACTGTGTCCTGCATGAAACCCACGGGCCCATACCCAGAGTATGATAGAGTGGGTTCCCGGGTACAATCCCAGCCCCCTAAACTCCCCCCGCCCACCTAATGCAGACAGGGCCCGTGCGCTAAGCATAAACAAAACCTTTAACAGATAACCCTAACCCTGAACATAACACCCAACCCTGTTCCTATTTCTCCCCTTAACATGTAAACCTCAACGTGCGCCTATCTTTAACCTCTTATCCTAACGTTAATGCATAACCCATTTCCTGAGAACAACCCCTATCCCATAATTCTAACCCTATCTCCTAGTCATCACTGTGACACCTAATCCCTAACCCTAATTCTAAACCGCTAACCCTAACCGTAACCCTACCTACAACCCTAACACTGACAGTAACCCTTACTTCTAACCCCAACGCTATGCCTAACAAAAACCCTAACCCTGCACCCTAACCCCTAAGCCTTACCCTAACCCTTAACCCTAATCCTAATCCTAACCATTAAACCTAACCCTAGCTCTTAAAGATAACCCTGAACCTTGCCCTCACGACTAGACCTAACCCTGACACTAACCTAACACCTAACCCTAAGCAGAACCCCTAAAGCTAAGCCTGAACCCTATCCCTAACCCTAGCAGTAAACTTTAACCCTAAACCTAAGCCCAACCCGTAAACCTAATCCTATCCTTTTACCCTAAAACTAACCCCTAAACCTAACCCCTATACCTCACCCTAACTCTAACCCCAATCCTAATTCTAACCATACCCCTTCATAAAACAATAACTCCTAACCGCTAACCCTAACACTAACCAAAAACCCTAATCACTAATCCCTAACCCTAACGCTTAACCTTTACCCTAACCGTTAACCCTCACCCTAAATCTTAACACTGACCCTAACCTTAACCTTTAACGCTAAGCCTAACCCTTAACCCTACAGTAAGGAAGACCCTTAATGCTAATGGGATCCCTTTTCCGTAACCCTAACACTACAGCTAAAAATAACAGTAACCTTTCATCCTTAAACCTAACCCCTAACACTTACTTTAACCCCAAACCCTAACCCTAATCCTAAGCATTAAACCTAACCCTATCTCTTAACCCTAACGCTAGCCCTTACCCGAACGCCTAGATCTAACCCTAAATCGAACCTACCGCCTAATCCTAACCTTAAGCCCTAATGCTAACTCTAACCCTGAACCCTAAACCTACCCGGAAATCTTAACACTATCCCTATCCGTGAACCTTAACCCTGACCCTAACCATTACCCGCACCCAGGCATTTAACCTTGACCCTACCCCTAGTCCTTAATGATAACCCTAACACTAAACTCTAACCCTAAGGCCAACACTTAACCGTAATAATATCCCTTAACCCTAACCCTAACCCTAGCCCTAATGCTAACCCCTAAACGTAACCCTAACCGTCACCAGTAAACCTAAACCTAACCTCTAACACAAACCATAGCACATAACTCTAACCCTAAAACTAACCTTAACCCTAAACCTAACCCTAAACCCTAACTCTTAACCTTAACCCTAAGCGTTAACTCTCACGCTATCCTATAATCCTAACCCTAATCCTAATCTTCAACCCTAAACCTTACACTTAACCCTAACCCTGTACCAAACCCTAACCCCTCATCTTAACCCTAACCGTAAACCTCAACCCTAAACCAAAGTGTAACCATTAAACCTAAGAGTAACCTTTAACCCTAACCCTAATCCCTAACCCTAAGCCCTCACCCTAACACTAAACTTCATCCTTAACCCTAACCATAATCCTAACCCTAAATCTAATTCTCAGACTTCTTACTTTCTTAGAGTTTAGAAAGCCTGCAATCCTCCCATGCCATGCGTGAAAGGAGGCTCTACCACTGTGTCCTGTATGAAACCCACGGACCCATACCCAGAGTATGATAGAGTGGCTTCCCGGGTACAATCCCAGCCCCCAAAACTCCCCGCCGCCCGCCTAATGCAGACAGGGCCCGTGCGCTAAGCATAAACAATACCTTTAACAGATAACCCTAACCCTGAACATAACACCCAACCCTGTTCCTATTTCTCCCCTTAACACGTAAACTTCACCGTGCGCCTAACTTTAACCTCTTATCCTAACGTTAATGCATAACCCATTTCCTGAGAACAACCCCTATCCCATAATTCTAACCCTATCTCCTAGTCATCACTGTGACACCTAATCCCTAACCCTAATTCCAAACCGCTAACCCTAACCGTAACCCTACCTACAACCCTAACACTGACAGTAACCCTTACTTCTAACCCCAACGCTATGCCTAACAAAAACCCTAACCCTTGACCCTAACCCTTCACCCTAACCCCTAAGATTTACCCTAAACCTTAACCCTAATCCTAATCCTAACCATTAAACCTAACCCTAGCTCTTAAAGCTAACCCTAAACCTTACCCTCACGACTAGACCTAACCCTGACACTAACCTAACACTTAACCCTCACCAGAACCCCTAAAGCTAACCCTGAACCCTATCCCTAACCCTCGCAGTAAACTTTAACCGTAAACCTAAGCCCAACCCGTAACCCTAATCCTATCCTTTTACCCTAAAACTAACCCTAAACCTAACCCCTATACCTCACCCTAACTCTAACCCCAATCCTAATTCTAACCATACCCCTTCATAAAACACTAACCGCTAACCTAACACTAACCAAAAACCCTAATCACTAATCCCTAACCCTAACACTTAACCTTTACCCTAACGGTTAACCCTCACCCTAAACCTTAACACTGACCCTAACCTTAACCTTTAACTCTAAGCCTAATCCTTAAGCCTACAGTAAGGAAGACCCTTAATGCTAATGGGATCCCTTATCCCTAACCCTAACACTACAGCTAAAAATAACCCTAACCTTGGATCCT
>NW_027183000.1:217500-234364 GCF_041146395.1 Eulemur rufifrons
CCGTTACCAGTAAACCTAACCCTAACCTCTAACACAAACCATAGCACATAACTCTAACCCTAAAACTAACCCTAACCCTAACCCTAACCCTAAACCCTAACTCTCAACCTTAACCCTAAGCGTTAACTCTCACGCTAACCTTTAATCCTAACCCTAATCCTAATCTTCAACCCTAAACCTAACACTTAACCCTAACCCTGTACCAAACCCTAACCACTCATCTTAACCCTAACCGTAAACCTCAACCCTAAACCAAAGTGTAACCGTTAAACCTAAGGGTAACCTTTAACCCTAACCCTAATCCCTAACCCTAAGCCCTCACCCTAACACTAAACTTCATCCTTAACCCTAACCAGAATCCTAACCCTAAATCTAATTCTCAGACTTCTTGCTTTCTTAGAGTTTAGAAAGCCTGCAATCCTCCCATGCCATGCGTGAAAGGAGGCTCTACCACTGTGTCCTGCATGAAACCCACGGGCCCATACCCAGGGTATGATAGAGTGGTTTCCCGGGTACAATCCCAGCCCCCTAAACTCCCCCCGCCCGCCTAATGCAGACAGGGCCCGTGCGCTAAGCATAAACAATACCTTTAACAGATAACCCTAACCCTGAACGTAACACCCAACCCTGTTCCTATTTCTCCCCTTAACACGTAAACCTCACCGTGCGCCTAACTTTAACCTCTTATCCTAACGTTAATGCATAACCCATTTCCTGAGAACAACCCCTATCCCATAATTCTAACCCTATCTCCTAGTCATCACTGTGACACCTAATCCCTAACCCTAATTCTAAACCGCTAACCCTAACCGTAACCCTACCTACAACCCTAACACTGACAGTAACCCTTACTTCTAAACCCAACGCTATGCCTAATAAAAACCCTAACCCTTCACCCTAACCCCTAAGCCTTACCCTAACCCTTAACCCTAATCCTAATCCTAACCATTAAAGCTAACCCTAGCTCTTAAAGCTAACCCTCAAGCTTACCCTCACGACTAGACCTAACCCTGACACTAACCTAACACCTAACCCTAACCAGAACCCCTAAAGCTAACCCTGAACCCTATCCCTAACCCTAGCAGTAAACTTTAACCCTAAACCTAAGCCCAACCCGTAACCCTAATCCTATCCTTTTACCCTAAAACTAACCCCTAAACCTAACCCCTATACCTCACCCTAACTCTAACCCCAATCCTAATTCTAACCATACCCTTTCATAAAACACTAACTCCTAACCGCTAACCCTAACACTAACCAAAAACCCTAATCACTAATCCCTAACCCTAACGCTTAACCTTTACCCTAACCGTTAACCCTCACCCTAAATCTTAACCCTGACCCTAACCTTAACCTTTAACTCTAAGCCTAACCCTTAACCCTACAGTAAGGAAGACCCTTAATGCTAATGGGATCCCTTATCCCTAACCCTAACACTACAGCTAAAAATAACCCTAACCTTCGATCCTTAAACCTAACCCCTAACACTTACTTTAACCCCAAACCCTAACCCTAATCCTAAGCATTAAACCTAACCCTATCTCTTAACCCTAACGCTAGCCCTTACCCTAACGCCTAGATCTAACCCTAAATCTAACCTACCGCCTAATCCTAACCTTAAGCCCTAATGCTAACTCTAACCCTGAACCCTAAACCTACCCGTAACCCTTAACACTAACCCTATCCGTGAACCTTAACCCTGACCCTAACCATTACGCGCACTCAAGCATTTAACCCTGACCCTAACCCTAATCCTTAATGCTAACCCTAACACTAAACCCTAACCCTAAGCCCAACACTTAACCCTAATCCTATCCCTTAACCCTAACCCTAACCCTAATGCTACCCCCTAAACGTAACCCTAAGCGTGACCATTAAACCTAACCCTAACCTCTAACACAAACCATATCACATAACTCTAACCCTAAAACTAACCCTAACCCTAACCCTAAACACTAACTCTTAACCTTAACCCTAAGCGTTAACTCTCACGCTAACCTTTAATGCTAACCCTAATCCTAATCTTCAACCCTAAACCTAACACTTAACCCTAACCCTGTACCAAACCCTAACCCCTCATCTTAACCCTACCCGTAAACCTCAACCCTAAACCAAAGTGTGACCATTAAACCTAAGAGTAACCTTTAACCCTAACCCTAATCCCTAACCCTAAGCCCTCACCCTAACACTAAACTTCATCCTTAAACCTAACCATAATCCTAACCCTAAATCTAATTCTCAGTCTTCTTGCTTTCTTAGAGTTTAGAAAGCCTGCAATCCTCCCATGCCATGCGTGTAAGGAGGCTCTACCACTGTGTCCTCCATGAAACCCACGGGCCCATACCCAGAGTATGATAGAGTGGGTTCCCGGGTACAATCCCAGGCCCCTAAACTCCCCCCGCCCGCCTAATGCAGACAGGGCCCGTGCGCTAAGCATAAACAAAACCTTTAACAGATAACCCTAACCCTGAACATAACACCCAACCCTGTTCCTATTTCTCCCCTTAACACGTAAACCTCACCGTGCGCCTAACTTTAACTTCTTATCCTAACGTTAATGCATAACCCATTTCCTGAGAACAACCCCTATCCCATAATTCTAACCCTATCTCCTAGTCATCACTGTGACACCTAATCCCTAACCCTAATTCTAAACCGCTAACCCTAACCGTAACCCTACCTACAACCCTAACACTGACAGTAACCCTTACTTCTAACCCCAACGCTATGCCTAACAAGAACCCTAACCCTTCACCCTAACCTCTAAGCCTTACCCTAACCCTTAACCCTAATCCTAATCCTAACCATTAAACCTAACCCTAGCTCTTAAAGCTAACCCTCAAGCTTACCCTCACGACTAGACCTAACCCTGACACTAACCTAACACCTAACCCTAACCAGAACCCCTAAAGCTAACCCTGAACCCTATCCCTAACCCCAGCAGTAAACTTTAACCCTAAACCTAAGCCCAACCCGTAACCCTAATCCTATCCATTTACCCTAATACTAACCCCTAAACCTAACCCCTATACCTCACCCTAACTCTAACCCCAATCCTAATTCTAACCATACCCCTTCATAAAACACTAATTCCTAACCGCTAACCCTAACACTAACCAAAAACCCTAATCACTAATCCCTAACCCTAACGCTTAACCTTTACCCTAACCGTTAACCCTCACCCTAAATCTTAACCCTGACCCTAACCTTAACCTTTAACTCTAAGCCTAACCCTTAACCCTACAGTAAGGAAGACCCTTAATGCTAATGGGATCCCTTATCCCTAACCCTAACACTACAGCTAAAAATAACCCTAACCTTCGATCCTTAAACCTAACCCCTAACACTTACTTTAACCCCAAACCCTAACCCTAATCCTAAGCATTAAACCTAACCCTATCTCTTAACCCTAACGCTAGCCCTTACCCTAACGCCTAGATCTAACCCTAAATCTAACCTACCGCCTAATCCTAACCTTAAGCCCTAATGCTAACTCTAACCCTGAACCCTAAACCTACCCGTAACCCTTAACACTAACCCTATCCGTGAACCTTAACCCTGACCCTAACCATTACGCGCACTCAAGCATTTAACCCTGACCCTAACCCTAATCCTTAATGCTAACCCTAACACTAAACCCTAACCCTAAGCCCAACACTTAACCCTAATCCTATCCCTTAACCCTAACCCTAACCCTAATGCTACCCCCTAAACGTAACCCTAAGCGTGACCATTAAACCTAACCCTAACCTCTAACACAAACCATATCACATAACTCTAACCCTAAAACTAACCCTAACCCTAACCCTAAACACTAACTCTTAACCTTAACCCTAAGCGTTAACTCTCACGCTAACCTTTAATGCTAACCCTAATCCTAATCTTCAACCCTAAACCTAACACTTAACCCTAACCCTGTACCAAACCCTAACCCCTCATCTTAACCCTACCCGTAAACCTCAACCCTAAACCAAAGTGTGACCATTAAACCTAAGAGTAACCTTTAACCCTAACCCTAATCCCTAACCCTAAGCCCTCACCCTAACACTAAACTTCATCCTTAAACCTAACCATAATCCTAACCCTAAATCTAATTCTCAGTCTTCTTGCTTTCTTAGAGTTTAGAAAGCCTGCTATCCTCCCATGCCATGCGTGTAAGGAGGCTCTACCACTGTGTCCTCCATGAAACCCACGGGCCCATACCCAGAGTATGATAGAGTGGGTTCCCGGGTACAATCCCAGGCCCCTAAACTCCCCCCGCCCGCCTAATGCAGACAGGGCCCGTGCGCTAAGCATAAACAATACCTTTAACAGATAACCCTAACCCTGAACATAACACCCAACCCTGTTCCTATTTCTCCCCTTAACACGTAAACCTCACCGTGCGCCTAACTTTAACTTCTTATCCTAACGTTAATGCATAACCCATTTCCTGAGAACAACCCCTATCCCATAATTCTAACCCTATCTCCTAGTCATCACTGTGACACCTAATCCCTAACCCTAATTCTAAACCGCTAACCCTAACCGTAACCCTACCTACAACCCTAACACTGACAGTAACCCTTACTTCTAACCCCAACGCTATGCCTAACAAGAACCCTAACCCTTCACCCTAACCTCTAAGCCTTACCCTAACCCTTAACCCTAATCCTAATCCTAACCATTAAACCTAACCCTAGCTCTTAAAGCTAACCCTCAAGCTTACCCTCACGACTAGACCTAACCCTGACACTAACCTAACACCTAACCCTAACCAGAACCCCTAAAGCTAACCCTGAACCCTATCCCTAACCCCAGCAGTAAACTTTAACCCTAAACCTAAGCCCAACCCGTAACCCTAATCCTATCCATTTACCCTAATACTAACCCCTAAACCTAACCCCTATACCTCACCCTAACTCTAACCCCAATCCTAATTCTAACCATACCCCTTCATAAAACACTAATTCCTAACCGCTAACCCTAACACTAACCAAAAACCCTAATCAATAATCCCTAACCCTAACGCTTAACCTTTACCCTAACCGTTAACCCTCACCCTAAATCTTAACACTGACCCTAACCTTAACCTTTAACTCTAAGGCTAACCCTTAATGCTACAGTAAGGAAGACCCTTAATGCTAATGGGATCCCTTATCCCTAACCCTAACACTACAGCTAAAAATAACCCTAACCTTCGATCCTTAAACCTAACCCCTAACACTTACTTTAACCCCAAACCCTAACCCTAATCCTAAGCATTAAACCTAACCCTATCTCTTAACCCTAACGCTAGCCCTTACCCTAACGCCTAGATCTAACCCTAAATCTAACCTACCGCCTAATCTTAACCTTAAGCACTAATGCTAACACTAACCTTGAACCCTATACCTGCCCGGAATCCTTAACACTAACCCTATCCGTGAACCTTAACCCTGACCCTAACCATTACCCGCACCCAAGCATTTAACCCTGACCCTAACCCTAATCCTTAATGCTAACCCTAACACTAAACCCTAACCCTAACCCAACAATTATCCCTTATCCTATCCCTTAAACCTAACCCTAACCCTAATGCTACCCCCTAAACGTAACCCTAACCGTGACCAGTAAACCTAACCCCAACCTATAACACAAACCATAGCACATAACTCTAACCCTAATACTAACCCTAACCCTAACACAAACCCTAACACCTAACTCATAACCTTAACACTAAGCGTTTACTCTCATGCTAACCTTTAATCATAAACCTAATCCTAATCTTCAACCCTAAACCTAACACTTAACCCTAACCCTGTACCAAACCCTAACCCCTCATCTTAACCCTAACTGTAAACCTCAAACCTAAACCAAAGTGTAACCGTTAAACCTAAGAGTAACCTTTAAACCTAACCCTAATCCCTAACCCTAAGCCCTCACCCTAACACTAAACTTCATCCTTAACCCTAACCAGAATCCTAACCCTAAATCTAATTCTCAGACTTCTTGCTTTCTTAGAGTTTAGAAAGCCTGCAATCCTCCCATGCCATGCGTGAAAGGAGGCTCTACCACTGTGTCCTGCATGAAACCCACGGGCCCATACCCAGAGTATGATAGAGTGGGTTCCCGGGTACAATCTCAGCCCCCTAAACTCCCCCCGCCCGCCTAATGCAGACAGGGCCCGTGCGCTAACCATAAACAATACCTTTAACAGATAACCCTAACCCTGAACATAACACCCAACCCTGTTCCTATTTCTCCCCTTAACACGTAAAGCTCACCGTGCGCCTAACTTTAACCTCTTATCCTAACGTTAATGCATAACCCATTTCCTGAGAACAACCCCTATCCCATAATTCTAACCCTATCTCCTAGTCATCACTGTGACACCTAATCCCTAACCCTAATTCTAAACCGCTAACCCTAACCGTAACCCTACCTACAACCCTAACACTGACAGTATCCCTTACTTCTAACCCCAACGCTATGCCTAACAAAAACCATAACCCTTGACTCTAAGCCTTCACCCTAACCCCTAAGCCTTACCCTAACCCTTAACCCTAATCCTAATCCTAACCATTAAAACTAACCCTAGCTCTTAAAGCTAACCCTAAACCTTACCCTCACGACTAGACCTAACCCTGACACTAACCTAACACCTAACCCTAACCAGAACCCCTAAAGCTAACCCTGAACCCTATCCCTAACCCTAGCAGTAAACTTTAACCCTAAACCTAAGCCCAACCCGTAACCCTAATCCTATCCTTTTACCCTAAAACTAACCCCTAAACCAACCCCTATACCTCACCCTAACTCTAACCCCAATCCTAATTCTAACCATACCCCTTCATAAAACACTAACTCCTAACCGCTAACCCTAACACTAACCAAAAACCCTAATCACTAATCCCTAACCCTAACGCTTAACCTTTACCCTAACCGTTAACCCTCACCCTAAATCTTAACCCTGACCCTAACCTTAACCTTTAACTCTAAGCCTAACCCTTAACCCTACAGTAAGGAAGACCCTTAATGCTAATGGGATCCCTTATCCCTAACCCTAACACTACAGCTAAAAATAACCCTAACCTTGGATCCTTAAACCTGACCCCTAACACTTACTTTAACCCCAAACCCTAACCCTAATCCTAAGCATTAAACCTAACCCTATCTCTTAACCCTAACGCTAGCCCTTACCCTAACGCCTAGATCTAACCTTAAATCTAACCTACCGCCTAATCCTAAGCTTAAGCCCTAATGCTAACACTAACCCTGAACCCTAAACTACCCGTAACCCTTAACACTAACCCTATCCGTGAACCTTAACCCTGACCCTAACCATTACCCGCACCCAAGCATTTAACCCTGCCCGTAACCCTAATCCTTAATGCTAACATTAACACTAAACCCTAACCCTAAGCCCAACACTTATCCCTAATCCTATCCCTTAACCCTAACCCTAACCCTAATGCTACCTCCTAAACGTAACCCTAACCGTGAACAGTAAACCTAACCCTAACCTCTAACACAAACCATAGCACATAACTCTAAACCTAAAATGAACACTAACCCTAACCCTAAACCCTAACACTTAACCTTAACACTAAGCGTTAACTCTCACGCTAACCTTTAATCCTAACCCTAATCCTAATCTTCAACCCTAAACCTAATACTTAACCCTAACCCTGTACCAAACCCTAACCCCTAATCTTAACCCTAACCGTAAACCTCAAACTTAAACCAAAGTGTAACCGTTAAACCTAAGAGTAACCTTTAACTCTAACACTAATCCCTAACCCTAAGCCCTCACCCTAACACTAAACTTCATCCTTAACCCTAACCAGAATCCTAACCCTAAATCTAATTCTCAGACTTCTTGCTATCTTAGAGTTTAGAAAGCCTGCAATCCTCCCATGCCATGCGTGAAAGGAGGCTCTACCACTGTGTCCTGCATGAAACCCACGGGCCCATACCCAGAGTATGATAGAGTGCGTTCCCGGGTACAATCCCAGCCCCCTAAACTCCCCCCGCCCGCCTAATGCCGACAGGGCCCGTGCGCTAAGCATAAACAATACCTTTAACAGATAACCCTAACCCTGAACATAACACCCAACCCTGTTCCTATTTCTCCCCTTAACACGTAAACCTCACCTTGCGCCTAACTTTAACCACTTATCCTAACGTGAATGCATAACCCATTTCCTGAGAACAACCCCTATCCCATAATTCTAACCCTATCTCCTAGTCATCACTGTGACACCTAATCCCTAACCCTAATTCTAAACCGCTAACCCTAACCGTAACCCTACCTACAACCCTAACACTGACAGTAACCCTTATTCTAACCCCAACGCTATGCCTAACAAAAACCCTAACCCTAGACCCTAACCCTTCACCCTAACCCCTAAGCCTTACCCTAACCATTAACCCTAATCCTAATCCTAACCATTAAACCTAACCCTAGCTCTTAAAGCTAACCCTAAACCTTACCCTCACGACTAGACCTAACCCTGACACTAACCTAACACCTAACCCTAACCAGAACCCCTAAAGCTAACCCTGAACCCTATTCCTAACCCCAGCAGTAAACTTTAACCCTAAACCTAAGCCCAACCCGTAAACCTAATCCTATCCTTTTACCCTAAAACAAACCCCTAAACCTAACCCCTATACCTCACCCTAACTCTAACCCCAATCCTAATTCTAACCATACCCCTTCATAAAACACTAACTCCTAACCACTAACCCTAACACTAACCAAAAACCCTAATCACTAATCCCTAACCCTAACGCTTAACCTTTACCCAAACCGTTAACCCTCACCCTAAATCTTAACACTGACCCTAACCTTAACCTTTAACTCTAAGCCTAACCCTTAACCCTACAGTAAGGAAGACCCTTAATGCTAATGGGTTCACTTATCCCTAACCCTAACACTACAGCTAAAAATAACCCTAACCTTTGATCCTGAAACCTAACCCCTAACACTTACTTTAACCCCAAACCCTAACGCTAATCCTAAGCATTAAACCTAACCCTATCTCTTAACCCTAACGCTAGCCCTTACCCTAACGCCTAGATCTAACCCTAAATCTAACCTACCGCCTAATCCTAACCTTAAGCCCTAATGCTAACTCTAACCCTGAACCCTAAACCTACTCGTAACCCTTAACACTAACCCTATCCATGAACCTAAACCTGACCCTAACCATTACCCGCACCCAAGCATTTATCCCTGACCCTAACCCCAATCCTTAATGCTATCCTTAACACTAAACCCTAACCCTAAGGCCAACACTTAACCCTAATCCTATCCCTTAACCCTAACCCTAACCCTAACCCTAATGCTAACCCCTAAACGTAACCCTAACCATGACCAGTAAACCTAACCCTAACCTCTAACACAAACCATAGCACATAACTCTAAACCTAAAACTAACACTAACCCTAACCCTAAACCCTAACTCTTAACCTTAACCCTAAGCGTTAACTCTCAGGCTAACCTTTAATCCTAACCCTAATCCTAATCTTCAACCCTAAACCTAACACTTAACCCTAACCCTGTACCAAACCCTAACCCCTCATCTTAACCCTAACCGTAAACCTCAACCCTAAACCAAAGTGTAACCGTTAAACCTAAGAGTAACCTTTAACCCTAACCCTAATCCCTAACCCTAAGCCCTCACCCTAACACTAAACTTCATCCTTAACCCTAACCAGAATCCTAACCCTAAATCTAATTCTCAGACTTCTTGCTTTCTTAGAGTTTAGAAAGCCTGCAATCCTCCCATGCCATGCGTGAAAGGAGGCTCTACCACTGTGTCCTGCATGAAACCCACGAGCCCATACCCAGAGTATGATAGAGTGGGTTCCCGGGTACAATCCCAGCCCCCTAAACTCCCCCCGCCCGCCTAATGTAGACAGGGCACGTGCGCTAAGCATAAACAATACCTTTAACAGATAACCCTAACCCTGAACATAACACCCAACCCTGTTCCTATTTCTCCCCTTAACACGTAAACCTCACCGTGCGCCTAACTTTAACCTCTTATCCTAACGTTAATGCATAACCCATTTCCTGAGAACAACCCCTATCCCATAATTCTAACCCTATCTCCTAGTCATCACTGTGACACCTAATCCCTAACCCTAATTCTAAACCGCTAACCCTAACCGTAACCCTACCTACAACCCTAAAACTGACAGTAACCCTTACTTCTAACCCCAACGCTATGCCTAACAAAAACCCTACCCCTTGACCCTAACCCTTCACCCTAACCCCTAAGCCTTACCCTAACCCTTAACCCTAATCCTAATCCTAACCATTAAACCTAACCCTAGCTCTTAAAGCTAACCCTAAACCTTACCCTCACGACTAGACCTAACCCTGACACTAACCTAACACCTAACCCTAACCAGAACCCCTAAAGCTAACCCTGAACCCTATCCCTAACCCTAGCAGTAAACTTTAACCCTAAACCTAAGCACAACCCGTAACCCTAATCCTATCCTTTTACCCTAAAACTAACCCCTAAACCTAACCCCTATACCTCACCCTAACTCTAACAACAATCCTAATTCTAACCATACCCCTTCATAAAACACTAACTCCTAACCGCTAACCCTAACACTAACCAAAAACCCTAATCACTAATCCCTAACCCTAACGCTTAACCTTTACCCTAACCGTTAACCCTCACCCTAAATCTTAACACTGACCCTAACCTTAACCTTTAACTCTAAGCCTAACCCTTAACCCTACAGTAAGGAAGACCCTTAATGCTAATGGGATCCCTTATCCCTAACCCTAACACTACAGCTAAAAGTAACCCTAACCTTGGATCCTTAAACCTAACCCCTAACACTTACTTTAACCCCAAACCCTAACCCTAATCCTAAGCATTAAACCTAACCCTATCTCTTAACCCTAACGCTAGCCCTTACCCTAACGCCTAGATCTAACCTTAAATCTAACCTACCACCTAATCCTAAACTTAAGCCCTAATGCTAACACTAACCCTGAACCCTAAACCTACCCGTAACCCTTAACACTAACCCTATCCGTGAACCTTAACCCTGACCCTAACCATTACCCGCACCCAAGCATTTAACCCTGACCCTAACCCTAATCCTTAATGCTAACCCTAACACTAAACCCTAACCCTAAGCCCAACACTTATCCCTAATCCTATCCCTTAACCCTAACCCTAACCCTAATGCTACCCCCTAAACGTAACCCTAACCGTGACCAGTAAACCTAACCCTAACCTCTAACACAAACCATAGCACATAACTCTAAACCTAAAACTAACCCTAACCCTAAACCTAACCCTAAACCCTAACTCTTAACCTTAACCCTAAGCGTTAACTCTCACGCTAACCTTTAATCCTAACCCTAATCCTAATCTTCAACCCTAAACCTAACACTTAACCCTAACCCTGTACCAAACCCTAACCACTCATCTTAACCCTAACCGTAAACCTCATCCCTAAACCAAAGTGTAACCGTTAAACCTAAGAGTAACCTTTAACTCTAACACTAATCCCTAACCCTAAGCCCTCACCCTAACACTAAACTTCATCCTTAACCCTAACCAGAATCCTAACCCTAAATCTAATTCTCAGACTTCTTGCTATCTTAGAGTTTAGAAAGCCTGCAATCCTCCCATGCCATGCGTGAAAGGAGGCTCTACCACTGTGTCCTGCATGAAACCCACGGGCCCATACCCAGAGTATGATAGAGTGGATTCCCGGGTACAATCCCAGCCCCCTAAACTCCCCCCGCCCGCCTAATGCAGACAGGGCCCGTGCGCTAACCATAAACAATACCTTTAACAGATAACCCTAACCCTGAACATAACACCCAACCCTGTTCCTATTTCTCCCCTTAACACGTAAACCTCACCGTGCGCCTAACTTTAACCTCTTATCCTAACGTTAATGCATAACCCATTTCCTGAGAACAACCCCTATCCCATAATTCTAACCCTATCTCCTAGTCATCACTGTGACACCTAATCCCTAGCCCTAATTCTAAACCGCTAACCCTAACCGTAACCATACCTACAACCCTAACACTGACAGTAACCCTTACTTCTAACCCCAACTCTATGCCTAACAAAAAACCTAACCCTTGACCCTAACCCTTCACCCTAACCCCTAAGCCTTACCCTAACCCTTAACCCTAATCCTAATCCTAACCATTAAACCTAACCCTAGCTCTTAAAGCTAACCCTAAACCTTACCCTCACGACTAGACCTAACCCTGACACTAACCTAACACCTAACCCTAACCAGAACCCCTAAAGCTAACCCTGAACCCTATCCCTAACCCTAGCAGCAAACTTTAACCCTAAACCTAAGCCCAACCCGTAACCCTAGTCCTATCCTTTTACCCTAAAACTAACTCTTAAACCTAACCCCTATACCTCACCCTAACTCTAACCCCAATCCTAATTCTAACCATACCCCTTCATAAAACACTAACTCCTAACCGCTAACCCTAACACTAACCAAAAACCCTAATCACTAATCCCTGACCCTAACGCTTAACCTTTACCCTAACCGTTAACCCTCACCCTAAATCTTAACACTGACCCTAACCTTAACCTTTAACTCTAAGCCTAACCCTTAACCCTACAGTAAGGAAGACCCTTAATGCTAATGGGATCCCTTATCCCTAACCCTAACACTACAGCTAAAAATAACCCTAACCTTCGATCCTTAAACCTAACCCCTAACACTTACTTTAACCGCAAACCCTAACCCTAATCCTAAGCATTAAACCTAACCCTATCTCTTAACCCTAACCCTAGCCCTTACCCTAACACCTAGATCTAACCCTAAATCTGACCTACCGCCTAATCTTAACCTTAAGCACTAATGCTAACACTAACCCTGAACGCTATACCTACCCGTAATCCTTAACACTAACCCTATCCGTGAACCTTAACCCTGACCCTAACCATTACCCGCACCCAAGCATTTAACCCTGACCCTAACCTTAATCCTTAATAATAACCCTAACACTAAACCCTAACCCTAACCCAACACTTATCCCTTATCCTATCCCTTAAACCTAACCCTAACCCTAATGCTACCCCCTAAACGTAACCCTAACCGTGACCAGTAAACCTAACCCCAACCTCTAACACAAACCATAGCACATAACTCTAACCCTAATACTAACCCTAACCCTAACCCTAACCCTAAACCCTAACACTTAACCTTAACCCTAAGCGTTAACTCTCACGCTAACCTTTAATCCTAACCCTAATCCTAATCTTCAGCCCTAAACCTAACACTTAACCCTAACCCTGTACCAAACCCTAACCCCTCATCTTAACCCTACCGTAAACCTCAACCCTAAACCAAAGTGTAACCGTTAAACCTAAGAGTAACCTTTAACCCTAACCCTAATCCCTAACCCTAAGCCCTCACCCTAACACTAAACTTCATCCTTAACCCTAACCAGAATCCTAACCCTAAACCTAATTTTCAGACTTTCTTGCTTCCTTAGAGTTTAGAAAGCCTGCAATCCTCCCATGGCATGCGTGAAAGGAGGCTCTACGACTGTGTCCTGCATGAAACCCACGGGCCCATACCCAGACTATGATAGAGTGGGTTCCCGGGTACAATCCCAGCCCCCTAAACTCCCCCCGCCCGCCTAATGCAGACAGGGCCCGTGCGCTAAGCATAAACAATACCTTTAACAGATAAACCTAACCCTGAACATAACACCCAACCCTGTTCCTATTTCTCCCCTTAACACGTAAACCTCACCGTGCGCCTAACTTTATCCTCTTATCCTAACGTTAATGCATAAACCATTTCCTGAGAACAACCCCTATCCCTTAATTCTAACCCTATCTCCTAGTCATCACTGTGACACCTAATCCCTAACCCTAATTCTAAACCGCTAACCCTAACCGTAACCCTACCTACAACCCTGACACTGACATTAACCCTTACTTCTAACCCCAACGCTATGCCTAACAAAAACCCTATGACCCTAAGCCTTCACCCTAACACCTAAGACTTACCCTAACCCTTAACCCTAATCCTAATCCTAACCATTAAAGCTAATCCTAGCTCTTAAAGCTAACCCTAAACCTTACCCTCACGACTAGACCTAACCCTGACACTAACCTAACACCTAACCCTAACCAGAACCCCTAAAGCTAACCCTGAACCCTATCCCTAACCCTAGCAGTAAACTTTAACCCTAAACCTAAGCCCAACCCGTAACCCTAATCCTATCCTTTTACCCTAAAACTAACCCCTAAACCTAACCCCTATACCTCACCCTAACTCTAACCCCAATCCTAATTCTAACCATACCCCTTCATAAAACAATAACTCCTAACCGCTAGCCCTAACACTAACCAAAAACCCTAATCACTAATCCCTAACCCTAACGCTTAACCTTTACCCTAACCGTTAACCCTCACCCTAAATCTTAACACTGACCCTAACCTTAACCTTTAACTCTAAGCCTAACCCTTAACCCTACAGTAAGGAAGACCCTTAATGCTAATGGGATCCCTTATCCCTAACCCTAACACTACAGCTAAAAATAACCCTAACCTTGGATCCTTAAACCTAACCCCTAACACTTACTTTAACCCCAAACCCTAACCCTAATCCTAAGCATTAAACCTAACCCTATCTCTTAGCCCTAACGCTAGCCCTTACCCTAACGCCTAGATCTAACCCTAAATCTAACCTACCGCCTAATCCTAACCTTAAGCCCTAATGCTAACACTAACCCTGAACCCTAAACCTACCCATAACCCTTTTTTTTTTTTTTTTTTTTTTTTTTTTTTTTTGAGACAGGGTCTCACTCTGTTGCCCAGGCTAGAGTGAGTGCCGTGGCGTCAGCCTAGCTCACAGCAACCTCAAACTCCTGGGCTCAAGCAATCCTCCTGTCTCAGCCTCCCAAGTAGCTGGGACTACAGGCATGCACCACCATGCCTGGCTAATTTTTTCTATATATATTTTTAGCTGTCCATATAATTTCTTTCTATTTTTAGTAGAGATGGGGTCTCGCTCTTGCTCAGGCTGGTCTCGAACTCCTGAGCTCGAACGATCCGCCCACCTCGGCCTCCCAGAGAGCTAGGATTACAGGCGTGAGCCACCGCGCCCGGCCAACCCGTAACCCTTAACACTAACCCTATCCGTGAACATTAACCCTCACCCTAACCATTACCCGCACCCAAGCATTTAACCCTGATTCTAACCCTAATCCTTAATGATAAACCTAACACTAAGCCCTAACCCTAAGCCCAACACTTAACCCTAATCCTATCCCTTAACCCTAACCCTAACCCTAATGCTACCCCCTAAACGTAACCCTAACCGTGACAAGTAAACCTAACCCTCACCTCTAACACAAACCATAGCACATAACTCTAACCCTAAAACTAACCCTAACCCTAATCCTAAACCCTAACTCTTAACCTTAACCCTAAGCGTTAACTCTCACGCTAACCTTTAATCCTAACCCTAATCCTAATCTTCAACCCTAAACCTAACACTTAACCCTAACCCTGTACCAAACCCTAACCCCTCATCTTAACCCTAACCGTAAACCTCAACCCTAAAACAAAGTGTAACCGTTAAACCTAAGAGTAACCTTTAACCCTAACCCTAATCCCTAACCCTAAGCCCTCACCCTAACACTAAACTTCATCCTTAACCCTAACCAGAATCCTAACCCTAAATCTAATTCTCAGACTTCTTGCTTTCTTAGAGTTTAGAAAGCCTGCAATCCTCCCATGCCATGCGGGAAAGGAGGCTCTACCACTGTGTCCTGCATGAAACCCACGGGCCCATACCCAGAGTATGATAGAGTGGGTTCCCGGGTACAATCCCAGCCCCCTAAACTCCCCCCGCCCGCCTAATGCAGACAGGGCCCGTGCGCTAAGCATAAACAATACCTTTAACAGATAACCCTAACCCTAAACATAACACCCAACCCTGTTCCTATTTCTCCCCTTAACACGTAAACCTCACCGTGCGCCTAACTTTAACCTCTTATCCTAACGTTAATGCATAACCCATTTCCTGAGAACAACCCCTATCCCATAATTCTAACCCTATCTCCTAGTCATCACTGTGACACCTAATCCCTAACCCTAATTCTAAACCGCTAACCCTAACCGTAACCCTACCTAAAACCCTAACACTGACAGTAACCCTTACTTCTAACCCCAACGCTATGCCTAACAAAAACCCTAACCCTTGACCCTAACCCTTCACCCTAACCCCTAAGCCTTCCCCTAACCCTTAACCCTAATCCTAATCCTAACCATTAAACCTAACCCTAGCTCTTAAAGCTAACCCTAAACCTTACCCTCACGACTAGACCTAACCCTGACACTAACCTAACACCTAACCCTAACCAGAACCCCTAAAGCTAAGCCTGAAACCTATCCCTAACCCCAGCAGTAAACTTTAACCCTAAACCTAAGCCCAACCCGTAACCCTAATCCTATCCTTTTACCCTAAAACTAACCCCTAAACCTAACCCCTATACCTCACCCTAACTCTAACCCCAATCCTAATTCTAACTATACCCCTTCATAAAACACTAACTTCTAACCGCTAACCCTAACACTAACCAAAATCCCTAATCAATAATCCCTAACCCTAATGCTTAACCTTTACCCAAACCGTTAACCCTCACCCTAAATCTTAACACTGACCCTAACCTTAACCTTTAACTCTAAGCCTAACCCTTAATGCTACAGGAAGGAAGACCCTTAATGCTAATGGGATCCTTTATCCCTAACCCTAACACTACAGCTAAAAATAACACTAACCTTCGATCCTTAAACCTAACCCCTAACACTTACTTTAACCGCAAACCCTAACCCTAATCCTAAGCATTAAACCTAAC
>NW_027183001.1:17500-60000 GCF_041146395.1 Eulemur rufifrons
CCTAACCCTAACCCTAACCCCTAACCCTAACTCATAACCCTAACCCTAACCCTAACCCCTAACCCTAACCGCTAACCCTAACCCTAACCCTAAACCCTTAACCTAACTCCTAACCGTAACCCTAACACCTAACCCTAACCCCTAACCCTAACCCTAATCCCTAACCCTAAGCCCTAACCCCTACCCTAACCCTAACTCTAACCCAACCCTAACCCTAACACTAACCCCTAACCCTAACCCTAACCCCTAACCCTAACCCCTAACCCTAATCCTAACCCCTAACCCTAACCCTAACCCCTAACCCTAACCCCTAACCCTAGCCCTAGCCCTAACCCCTAACCCTAACCCTTAACCCTAACCCTAACCCTACCCCTACCCCTACCCCTAAGCCTAACCCTAACCCCTAACCCTAACGCCTAACCCTAACCCTACCCTAACCCTAACCCTAACCCCTAACCCTAACCCAACCCAACCCTACCCTAACCCTACCCTAACCCTAACCCTTTCCCTAACCCCTAACCCTAACCCCTAACCCTAACCCTAACCCCAAACCCTAACCCTAATCCTAACCCCTAACCCTAACCCCTAACCCTAACCATAACCCCTAACCCTAACCCCGAACCCGAACCCGATCCCGAACCCTAAACCTAACCCTAATCCTATCCCCTAACCCTAACCCCTAACCCCTAACCCTAACCCCTAACCCTAACCCCTAACCCTAAACCTAACCCTACCCTTACCCCTAACCCTAAACCCTAACCCTAACCCTAACCCCTAACCCTAACCCCTAACCCTAACCCTAACCCCAAACCCTAACCCTAACCCTACCCTAACCCTAACCCTAACCCCAACCCCCAACCCCTAACCCTAACCTCTAATCCTAACCCCTAACCCTAACGCTAACCCTAACCCCTAGCCCTAACCCTAACCCCTAACCCTAACCCCTAACCCCTAACCCTAACCCCTAACCCTAACCCCTAACCCTAACCCTAACCGAAACCCTAACCCTAACCCTAACCCCAACCCTAACCCTAACCCGAACCCTAACCCTAACCCTAGCCCTAACCCCTAACCCTTAACCCTAACCCTAACCCCTAACCCTAACCCCAACCCCTAACCCTAACCCTAACCCTAACCTAAGAGTAACCTTTAACCCTGACCCTGACCCTGACCCTACCCCTGACCCTAACCCTAACCCTAAACCCTAACCCTAACCCTAACCCCTAACGCTAACCTTAACCCCTACCCTAACCCTAACCCAAACCCTAACCCTAACCCCAACACCTAACCCTAACACAAACCCTAACCCTACCCCTAACCCCTAACACTAACCCCTAACCCTAACCCTAACCCCTAACCCTAACCCCTAACCCTAACCCTAACCCTTAACCGTAACCCTAACCCTAACCCCTAACCCTAACCGTAACCCCTAACCCTAACCCTAACCCCTAACCCTAACCCTAAACTGTAAACCCTAACCCCTAACCCTAATTCCTAACCCGAACCCTAACCCCTAACCCTAACCCTAACGCTAACCCTAACACCAAACCCTAACCCTATGCCCAACACTTATCCCTAATCCTATCCCTTAACCCTAACCGTAACCCTAATGCTACCCCCTAAACATAACCCTAACCTTGACCAGTAAACCTAACCCTAACCTCTAACACAAACCATAGCACATAACTCTAACCCTAAAACTAACCCTAACCCTAAACCTAACCCTAAACCCTAACTCTTAACCTTAACCCTAAGCGTTAACTCTCACGCTAACCTTTAATCCTAATCCTAATCCTAATCTTCAACCCTAAACCTAACACTTAACCCTAACTCTGTACCAAACCCTAACCCCTGATCTTAACCCTAACAGTTAACCTCAACCCTAAACCAAAGTGTAACCGTTAAACCTAAGAGTAACCTTTAACCCTAACCCTATTCCCTAACCCAAAGCCTTCACCCTAACACTAAACTTCATCCTTAACCCTAACCAGAATCCTAACCCTAAATCTAATTCTCAGACTTCTTGCTTTCTTAGAGTTTAGAAAGCCTGCAATCCTCCCATGCCATGCGTCAAAGGAGGCTCTACCACTGCGTCCTGCATGAAACCCACGGGCCCATACCCAGAGTATGATAGAGTGGGTTCCCGGGTACAATCCCAGGCCCCTAAACTCCCCCCGCCCACCTAATGCAGACAGGGCCCGTGCGCTAAGCATAAACAATACCTTTAACAGATAACCCTAACTCTGAACGTAACACCCAACCCTGTTCCTATTTCTCCCCTTAACACGTAAACCTCACCGTGCGCCTAACTTTAACCTCTTATCCTAACGTTAATGCATAACCCATTTCCTGAGAACAACCCCTGTCCCATAATTCTAACCCTATCTCCTAGTCATCACTGTGACACCTAATCCCTAACCCTAATTCTAAACCGCTAACCCTAACCGTAACCCTTCCTACAACCCTAACACTGACAGTAACCCTTACTTCTAACCCCAACGCTATGCCTAACAAAAACCCTAACCCTTGACCCTAACCCTTCACCCTAACCCCTAAGCCTTACCCTAACCCTTAACCCTAATCCTAATCCTAACCATTAAACCTAACCCTAGCTCTTAAAGCTAACCCTAAACCTTACCCTCACGACTAGACCTAACCCTGACACTAAACTAACACCTAACCCTAACCAGAACCCCTAAAGCTAACCCTGAACCCTATCCCTAACCCTAGCAGTAAACTTTAACCCTAAACCTAAGCCCAACCCGTAACCCTAATCCTATCCTTTTACCCTAAAACTAACCCCTAAACCTAAGCCCTATACCTCACCCTAACTCTAACTCCAATCCTAATTCTAACCATACCCCTTCATAAAACTCTAACCGCTAACCTAACAGTAACCAAAAACCCTAATCACTAATCCCTAACCCTAACGCTTAACCTTTACCCTAACCGTTAACCCTCACCCTAAATCTTAACACTGACCCGAACCTTCACCTTTAACTCTAAGCCTAACCCTTAACCCTACAGTAAGGAAGACCCTTAATGCTAATGGGATCCCTTATCCCTAACCCTAACACTACAGCTAAAAATAACCCTAACCTTGGATTCTTAAACCTAACCCCTAACACTTACTTTAACCCCAAACCCTAACGCTAATCTAAGCATTAAACCTAACCCTATCTTTTAACCCTAACGCCAACCCTTACCCTAACGCCTAGATCTAACCCTAAATCTGACCTACCGCCTAATCCTAACCTTAAGCCCTAATGCTAACTCTAACCCTGAACCCTAAACCTACCCGTAACCCTTAACACTAACCCTATCCCTAACCCCCTTACCCTAACTCTGTGAACCCTAACCCTCAACCCTGACCCTAACCTTAAACCTTAATCCTAACCATGCGTGAGATGAGCCTCTGCCTTTGTCCTGCGTGACAGTTCAAGCCCAACACCCAGGGTATGATGAAGTGGGGACACAGCCTTGCTCCACACCCATAGTGCCCCGTACGTTAGACAGGGCCCGTGCCCTAACACACACCGTTAAACGTAAGCCCTAACCCTATCACTAAACCAAACCCTTCGTAAGCCCTGAATCTAACTCCTAACAGTAACCCTAATCCCTGACCCTTACTCTTGCCTCTCACCCTAAACCTAAACCCAACCACTAAACATAATCCTAATCTCTAACCCTAACAGTAATCCTAACCCTAATTCTAAGCTAAAACTCTAACCCCTAAATCTAATCCTAGTCCCTAACACCTAACCTTACCCTAAACCGAATTCCAATTCTCAGACTTTTTCAATTCAAAAACTTAAAAAAGCCTAGAATCCACCAATGCCGTGTCTGAGATCAGCGTCCACCCCTATGTCCTGCATGACAGGCAGGCGCCAATGTCCAGGGTACTATGGAGTGGAGTCCTGGGGTCTGTAGGCTTGCTAAACTCCAGTTTGGAAGAATTGCTATAGTCATATATAGGGATGCTTACATTTACTTATAGAAAGCAACTATTGATGTGTGATTTGTAGGCTTGCCTTACTCTAGTTTGGATGAAGAAGCTGAATCATATATAGGAATATTAGCTTTGAGTTAGAGGAAGCATCTATGGGGGGTGCTTTTTTGGCTTGTTAAACTCTGGTTTGGAAGAAGTTCGAGAGTCTTATATAGGAACGATATCATTCATTCAGAGAAAGCAATTATAGGGAGTTGGTTTGTAGGCTTGCTAAGCTCTAGTTTGGAGGAAGGCGAGAGTCATATATAGAACGCTTACGTTCACATAAAGCGTCTACGGGGGGACGGTTTCTAGGCTTCCTAAACTCTAGCTTGGAAAAAGAGGACAGTTATGTATAGGAACTCTCGGCGGGGGATTTGTAGCATTGCTAAAATCTTAGATTGGAAAAGTTGCGAGAGTCATACATAGGAATGTTAACATTCACTCAATGAAAGCAACTATAAGGGGTGCTTTCCAGGCTGGCTACACTAATTTGGAAAAAGTGCGACAGTCATATATAGGAAGGCTTATATTCACTCAGACAAAGCAATTATGTGTAGGTGTATAGTAGGCATGCTAACTCTAGTTTGGAAAATTTCGAGAGCCATGTATAAGAAAGCTTACAGTAACTTAGAGAAAGCAACGAACAGGGGTGGAGTGTAGACTTGCTAAACTCTAGTTTGGAGGAAGTGCCATAGTCATATATAGGAACGCTTAAATTCATTCAGAGAAAACAGCTGTCGGGGATTTGTTTGTAGACTTATTCAACTCTAGTTTGGAAGAAGTGCGAGAGACATATATAGGAATGTTTACATTGACTCAAAGAAAGCAACTATGGGGGAGTGTTATTTTGGCATGCCAGATGCTAGTTAGGAAGAAGTACAAGACTCATATATAGGAACGCTTACATTCACACAGCGAGAGCAACTATGGAGTAGTGTCAGGTAGACATATTAAAGTCTAGCTTGGGAGAAGTTCCAGAGTCCTATATAGGAAAGGTAACAGCCACTTTGAAAAAGCAAGTCTTGGCGGGTGGTTTGTAGGCCTGCAAAACCTTGTTTTGGTTGAAGTGTGAGAATCATATATGAGAACGCTTACATTCACTCAGAGAAAGCAACGATGGGGTTGTTTGTAGGCTTACTAAACTGCAGTTTAGAAGAAGCAGGAGAATCACATATAGGAGCACATACATTTTGACGCACTGAAAGTAACTATGGGGTGGTGTTTTATAGGCATGCTAAACTCTAGTTTGGATGAAGTTTGAGAATCACATATAAGAAAGCTTAGAGTCACTTAGAGAAAGCAAATCTCTGGGTGTGGAATGTAGGCCTGCTAAACTCTATTTTGGTTTAAGAGTGAGAGTCATATATGGGAAGGCTTACATTCCCTCAGAGAAAGCAACGACGGCGTGGTGGTTTGTAGGCATACTAAACTCTAGTTTGGAAGAAGTAGGAGAATGATATATGGGAACGCTTACATTCGCGTAGAGAAAGCAATTATGGGGTGGCGTTTTTGTAGCCATGCTAATCTCTAGTTTGGAAGAAGTTAAGGAGTAATATATAGGAAAGGGTACAGTCATAGAAACCAACTCTCGGGGGATGTTTTGTACACCTGCAAAACTCCAGTTTGGAAGAAGGGGGAGAGTCATATTGGGGACCGCGTGCATTCACTCAGAGAAATCAACGATGGGATTGTGATTTGTAGGCATAGTCAACTCTAGTTTGGAAGAAGTACGAGAATCGTATATAGGAAAGCTTACCTTCATGCAGAGAAAGCAACTATGGAGTGATGTTTGTATGCCTACTAAAATATAGTTTGGAGGAAGTTCGAGAGCCATATCTGGGAAGCTTACAGTCACTTAGAGAAAGCAACTCTCGGGGGTGTTTCGTAGGCCTGCTAAACTCTATTTTCAATGAAGTGTTAGAATAATATATGGGAACTCAGTGAAAGCAACGTTGTGGTTGTGGTTCCTAGGCATACTAACCTGTAATTTGGAAAAAGAAAGAGAATCACATGTAGAACCGCTTACATTCCGGCACCGAATGCAACTATGGGGTGGTGTTTTGTAGGGTGCAAAACTCTAGTTTGGACGAAGTTTGAGAGTCATATATAGGAAAGTTTAAAGTCACGTAGAGAAAGCAACTCTCTGGGTGTGGAATGTAGAGTTATTTTGGTTGAAATAGTTATTTTGGTTGAAGTGTGAGAGTCATATATGGGAACGCTTACATTCACTCAGAGAAAACAACGTTTGGGTGGTGCTTTGTAGGGCATACTAAACTGTAGTTTGGAAGAAGTACGAGAGTCCTATATAGGAACACTTACATTCACACAGAGAAAGCACTTATGGCATCAGGTTTTGTAGGCATGCTAAACTGCAGTTTGGAAGAAGTTGGAGAACCTTATACAGGAAAGATTACCGTCACCTAGGGAAAGCAACTCTCGGGAGATTTTTTTTGTACACATGCTAAACTCTAATTTGGATGAAGTGTGAGAGTCAAACATGGGACCGCTTACATTCCCTCAGAGAAACAACACTGGGGTGGTTTTTGTAGGCATACTAAATAGTTTGGAAGAAGTACGAGAATGATATTTGGGAAGGCTTACATTCACACAGAGAAAGCAACTACGGGGTGGTGTTTTGTAAGCATGCTATAGTTTGGAAGAAGTTCTAAACCTGAACAGTCACTTAGAGAAAGCAACTCTTGGTGGGTGATTTTTAGGTCTGCTAAATTGTATTTTGAAAGAAGTACCAGAGTCATATATACTAATGCTTACATTCATGCAAAGAAAAAACCATGGGGTGATGTTTTGTGGGCATGTTAACCTGTAGTTTGGAAGAAGTTGGAGAGTCTTATTTAGGAAAGCTTACAGTCACCTAGAGAAAGTAACTCTCGGGAGAGCCTTTCTTGGCCTGCTAAACTCTACTTTGCATCAATTGTGAGAGTCAAACATGGGAATGCTTTCATTCATTCAGAGAACGCAACGTTTGGGTGGTGGTTTGTAGGCATTCTAAACTGTATTTTGGAGGAAGTACGAGAGTCATGTATATGAACGCTTACATTCAGGCAGAGAAAGCAACTCTGGGGTCGTATTTTTTTGGCATGCTAAACTGTGGTTTGGAAGAAGTTCGAGAGTCTTATATAGGAAAGATTACAGTGACACAGAGAAAACAACTCTCGGAAGTTTATTGGTAGGCCTGCTAAACTCTAACTTGGATGAAATGTGAGAACACTTGCATTCATTCACTCAGAGAAAGAAACATGGTGATGGTTTGAAGGCATAATAACTGTAGTTGGGAAGAAGTAGGAGAGTCATATATATGAACCGTTACATTCACGCAGAGAACGCAACTGTGGGGTGACGATGTATGCATGTTAATCTGTAGTTTGGAGGAAGTGCGAGAGTCATATCTGGGGAAAATTACAGTCACTTAGGGAAAGGAACCATCCTGGGTTGGTTTGTAGATCTGCTAAATTCTATTTTGGAAACAGAGTGTGAGTCATATATGGGAACGCTTATGTTCACTCATAGAAAGCAACCACTGCGTGGTGTTTTGTTGGCATGGTGTAGTTTGAAAGAAGTTGGAGATTCTTATATAGGAAAGTTTACAATCACCTAGAGAAAGCAAATCACGGGGTGTTGTTTGTAGGCCTGCTAAACTCTAATTTAGATGAAGTGAGAGAGGCATATATATGAACGCTTATATTGAGGCAGAGAAAGCAACTATGGGGTGGTGTTTTGTAGGCATGCTAAAATATAATTTGGAAGAAGTTCGAAAACAGACAGTCACTTAGAGAAAGCCACTCTCGGCGGTTGATTTTTCGGTGTGCTAAATTGTATTATGAAAGAAGTACCAGAGTCATATATACAAACGCTTACATTCATGCAGAGAAAGCAACTCTGGGGTGGTGTTTTCTAGGCATGCTAAACTCTAGTTTGGACGAAGTTTGAGAATCACATATAAGAAAGCTTAGTCGCTTAAAGCAAACCTCTGGGTGTGGAATGTAGGCGTGCTAAACTCTATTTTGGTTTCAGAGTGAGAGTCATATATGGGAAGGCTTACATTCGCTCAGAGAAAGCAACGATGGTGTGGTGGTTTGTAGGCATACTGAACTCTAGTTTGGAAGAAGTAGGAGAATGATATATGGGAACGCTTACATTCATGCAGAGAAAGCAATTATGGGGTGGCTTTTTTGTAGCCATGCTAATCTCTATTTTGCAAGAAGTTAAAGAGAAATATATAGGAAAGCGTACCGTCATTTATAGAAACCAACTTTCGGGGGATGATTTGTAGGCCTGCAAAACTCTACTTTGGAAGAAGGGGGAGAATCATATGGGGGACTGGGTACATTCACTCGGAGAAATCAACGATGGGGTTGTGGTTTGTAGGCATACTAAACTCTAGTTTGGAAGAAGGACGAGAATCATATATAGGAACGCTTACATTCATGCAGAGAAAGCAACTATGGAGTGATGTTTGTATGCCTACTAAACGATAGATTGGAGGATGCTCGAGAGTCATATCTGGAAAGCTTACATTCATTTAGAGAAAGCAACTCTCTGGGGGTGGTTCGTAGGCCTGCTAAACTCTATTTTCAATGAAGTGTTCGAATCATATACAGGAACGCTTACATTCACTCAGAGAAAGCAACGTTGGGGTGGCCGTTTTTGAGCATACTAAACTCTACTTTGGAAGAGGTACGAGAAACATAAATACGAACGCTTACATTAACACAGAGAAAGCAAATACGGGGTGCTGTAGTGCAGGCATGCTAAACTATAGATTAGAAGAAGTTCGAAAGCTGACAGTCACTTAGAGAAAGCAACTCTTGGCGGGTGATTTTTTAAGTCTGCTAAATTGTATTTTGAAAGACGTACCAGAGTCATATACAAACGCTTACATTCATGCAGAGAAAGAAACTATGGGGTGATGTGTTGTGGGGATGCTAAACTGCAGTTTGGAAGGTGTTCGAGAGTGTTATATAGGATAGCTTACAGTCACCTAGAGAAAGCAACACTCGGGACAGCTTTACAAGCCTCTAAACACTAATTAGCAGCAATTGTGAGAGTCAAACATGGGAACGCTTACATTCACGGAGAGAACACAACGTTTGGGTGGCTGGTTTTTAAGCATTCTAAACTGTATTTTGGAGGAAGTAGGAGAGTCATATATACGAATGCTTACATTCACGCAGAGAAAGCAACTCTGTGGTCGTATTTTGTTGGCATGCTAAACTGTGGTTTGGAAGAAGTTCGAGAGCCTTATATAGGAAAGATTACAGTGACACAGAGAAAACAACTCTCTGTAGTTTCTTGGTAGGTCTGCTAAACTGTGATTTGGATGAAGTGTGAAAACGCTTGCATTCACTCAGAGAAAGAACTTTGTCGTGGTGGTTTGTAGGAATAACAACTGTAGTTCGAAGAAGTAGGAGAGTCATATATGAACGGTTACATTCACGCAGAGAAAGCAACTGTGGGGTGGCGTATGTAATCATCATAATCTGTAGTTTGGAGGAAGTTCGAGAGTCATATCTGGGGAAAATTAGAGTCACATAGAGAAAGGAACAATCGGGGGCTGGTGTGTAGGTCTGCTAAATTCTATTTTGGAAGAAGAGTGAGAGTCATATATGGGAACGCTTATGTTGACGCAGAGAAATCAACGATGGGACGCTGTATTGTTGGCATGCTAAACTGTAGTTTGGAAGAAGTTCGAGAGTCTTATATAGGAAAGTTTACAGTCACCTTGAGAAAGCAACTCACAGGAGGTGGTTTGTAAGCCGCTAAACTCTAATTTGGATGAAGTGAAAGAGGCATACATGGATACGCTTCATTCACTCAGAGAAAGGTAAATTGGGGTGCCGGTTTGTAGGTATACTAACTCCAGTTTGGAAGAAGTACTAGAGTCATATATATGAACGCTTATATGGACGCAGAGAAAGCAACTATGGGGTGGTGTTTTGTAGGCCTGCTAAAATATAGTTTGGAAGAAGTTCGAAAGCAGAGAGTCACTTAGAGAAAGCAACTCTCGGCGGTTCATTTTTCGGTCTGCTGAATTGTATTTTGAAAGAAATACCAGAGTCATATATTCAAACGCTTACATTCATGCAGAGAAAGCAACTCTGGGGTGGTGTTTTCTAGGCATGCTAAACTCTAGTTTGGACGAAGTTTGAGAATCACATATAAGAAAGCTTAGAGTCGCTTAAAGCAAATCTCTGGGTGTGGAATGTAGGCGTGCTAAACTCTATTTTGGTTTCGGAGTGAGAGTCATATATGGGAAGGCTTACATTCACTCAGAGAAAGCAACGATGGTGTGGTGGTTTGTAGGCATACTGAACTCTAGTTTGGAAGAAGTAGGAGAATGATATATGGGAACGCTTACATTCATGCAGAGAAAGCAATTATGGGGTGGCTTTTTTGTAGCCACGCTAATCTCTATCTTGCAAGAAGTTAAAGAGAAATATATAGGAAAGCGTACCGTCATTTATAGAAACCAACTTTCGGGGGATGGTTTGTAGGCCTGCAAAACTCTACTTTGGAAGAAGGGGGAGAATCATATGGGGGACTGGGTACATTCACTCGGAGAAATCAACGATGGGGTTGTGGTTTGTAGGCATACTAAACTCTAGTTTGGAAGAAGGACGAGAATCATATATAGGAACGCTTACATTCATGCAGAGAAAGCAACTATGGAGTGATGTTTGTATGCCTACTAAACGATAGATTGGAGGATGCTCGAGAGTCATATCTGGAAAGCTTACATTCATTTAGAGAAAGCAACTCTCTGGGGGTGGTTCGTAGGCCTGCTAAACTCTATTTTCAATGAAGTGTTCGAATCATATACAGGAACGCTTACATTCACTCAGAGAAAGCAACGTTGGGGTGGCCGTTTTTGAGCATACTAAACTCTACTTTGGAAGAGGTACGAGAGACAAATACTAACGCTTACATTAACACAGAGAAAGCAAATACGGGGTGCTGTAATGCAGGCATGCTAAACTATAGATTAGAAGAAGTTCGAAAGCTGACAGTCACTTAGAGAAAACAACTCTTGGCGGGTGATTTTTAGGTCTGCTAAATTGTATTTTGAAAGACGTACCAGAGTCATATACAAACGCTTACATTCATGCAGAGAAAGAAACTATGGGGTGATGTGTTGTGGGGATGCTAAACTGCAGTTTGGAAGGTGTTCGAGAGTGTTATATAGGATAGCTTACAGTCACCTAGAGAAAGCAACACTCGGGACAGCTTTACAAGCCTCTAAACACTAATTAGCAGCAATTGTGAGAGTCAAACATGGGAACGCTTACATTCACTCAGAGAACGCAACGTTTGGGTGGCTGGTTTTTAAGCATTCTAAACTGTATTTTGGAGGAAGTAGGAGAGTCATATATACGAATGCTTACATTCACGCAGAGAAAGCAACTCTGTGGTCGTATTTTGTTGGCATGCTAAACTGTGGTTTGGAAGAAGTTCGAGAGCCTTATATAGGAAAGATTACAGTGACACAGAGAAAACAACTCTCTGTAGTTTCTTGGTAGGTCTGCTAAACTGTGATTTGGATGAAGTGTGAGAACGCTTGCATTCACTCAGAGAAAGAACTTTGTCGTGGTGGTTTGTAGGAATAACAACTGTAGTTCGAAGAAGTAGGAGAGTCATATATGAACGGTTACATTCACGCAGAGAAAGCAACTGTGGGGTGGCGTATGTAATCATCATAATCTGTAGTTTGGAGGAAGTTCGAGAGTCATATCTGGGGAAAATTAGAGTCACATAGAGAAAGGAACAATCGGGGGCTGGTGTGTAGGTCTGCTAAATTCTATTTTGGAAGAAGAGTGAGAGTCATATATGGGAACGCTTATGTTGACGCAGAGAAATCAACGATGGGACGCTGTATTGTTGGCATGCTAAACTGTAGTTTGGAAGAAGTTCGAGAGTCTTATATAGGAAAGTTTACAGTCACCTTGAGAAAGCAACTCACAGGAGGTGGTTTGTAAGCCGCTAAACTCTAATTTGGATGAAGTGAAAGAGGCATACATGGATACGCTTCATTCACTCAGAGAAAGGTAAATTGGGGTGCCGGTTTGTAGGTATACTAACTCCAGTTTGGAAGAAGTACTAGAGTCATATATATGAACGCTTATATGGACGCAGAGAAAGCAACTATGGGGTGGTGTTTTGTAGGCCTGCTAAAATATAGTTTGGAAGAAGTTCGAAAGCAGAGAGTCACTTAGAGAAAGCAACTCTCGGCGGTTCATTTTTCGGTCTGCTGAATTGTATTTTGAAAGAAATACCAGAGTCATATATTCAAACGCTTACATTCATGCAGAGAAAGCAACTCTGGGGTGGTGTTTTCTAGGCATGCTAAACTCTAGTTTGGACGAAGTTTGAGAATCACATATAAGAAAGCTTAGAGTCGCTTAAAGCAAATCTCTGGGTGTGGAATGTAGGCGTGCTAAACTCTATTTTGGTTTCGGAGTGAGAGTCATATATGGGAAGGCTTACATTCACTCAGAGAAAGCAACGATGGTGTGGTGGTTTGTAGGCATACTGAACTCTAGTTTGGAAGAAGTAGGAGAATGATATATGGGAACGCTTACATTCATGCAGAGAAAGCAATTATGGGGTGGCTTTTTTGTAGCCACGCTAATCTCTATCTTGCAAGAAGTTAAAGAGAAATATATAGGAAAGCGTACCGTCATTTATAGAAACCAACTTTCGGGGGATGGTTTGTAGGCCTGCAAAACTCTACTTTGGAAGAAGGGGGAGAATCATATGGGGGACTGGGTACATTCACTCGGAGAAATCAACGATGGGGTTGTGGTTTGTAGGCATACTAAACTCTAGTTTGGAAGAAGGACGAGAATCATATATAGGAACGCTTACATTCATGCAGAGAAAGCAACTATGGAGTGATGTTTGTATGCCTACTAAACGATAGATTGGAGGATGCTCGAGAGTCATATCTGGAAAGCTTACATTCATTTAGAGAAAGCAACTCTCTGGGGGTGGTTCGTAGGCCTGCTAAACTCTATTTTCAATGAAGTGTTCGAATCATATACAGGAACGCTTACATTCACTCAGAGAAAGCAACGTTGGGGTGGCCGTTTTTGAGCATACTAAACTCTACTTTGGAAGAGGTACGAGAGACAAATACTAACGCTTACATTAACACAGAGAAAGCAAATACGGGGTGCTGTAATGCAGGCATGCTAAACTATAGATTAGAAGAAGTTCGAAAGCTGACAGTCACTTAGAGAAAACAACTCTTGGCGGGTGATTTTTAGGTCTGCTAAATTGTATTTTGAAAGACGTACCAGAGTCATATACAAACGCTTACATTCATGCAGAGAAAGAAACTATGGGGTGATGTGTTGTGGGGATGCTAAACTGCAGTTTGGAAGGTGTTCGAGAGTGTTATATAGGATAGCTTACAGTCACCTAGAGAAAGCAACACTCGGGACAGCTTTACAAGCCTCTAAACACTAATTAGCAGCAATTGTGAGAGTCAAACATGGGAACGCTTACATTCACTCAGAGAACGCAACGTTTGGGTGGCTGGTTTTTAAGCATTCTAAACTGTATTTTGGAGGAAGTAGGAGAGTCATATATACGAATGCTTACATTCACGCAGAGAAAGCAACTCTGTGGTCGTATTTTGTTGGCATGCTAAACTGTGGTTTGGAAGAAGTTCGAGAGCCTTATATAGGAAAGATTACAGTGACACAGAGAAAACAACTCTCTGTAGTTTCTTGGTAGGTCTGCTAAACTGTGATTTGGATGAAGTGTGAGAACGCTTGCATTCACTCAGAGAAAGAACTTTGTCGTGGTGGTTTGTAGGAATAACAACTGTAGTTCGAAGAAGTAGGAGAGTCATATATGAACGGTTACATTCACGCAGAGAAAGCAACTGTGGGGTGGCGTATGTAATCATCATAATCTGTAGTTTGGAGGAAGTTCGAGAGTCATATCTGGGGAAAATTAGAGTCACATAGAGAAAGGAACAATCGGGGGCTGGTGTGTAGGTCTGCTAAATTCTATTTTGGAAGAAGAGTGAGAGTCATATATGGGAACGCTTATGTTGACGCAGAGAAATCAACGATGGGACGCTGTATTGTTGGCATGCTAAACTGTAGTTTGGAAGAAGTTCGAGAGTCTTATATAGGAAAGTTTACAGTCACCTTGAGAAAGCAACTCACAGGAGGTGGTTTGTAAGCCGCTAAACTCTAATTTGGATGAAGTGAAAGAGGCATACATGGATACGCTTCATTCACTCAGAGAAAGGTAAATTGGGGTGCCGGTTTGTAGGTATACTAACTCCAGTTTGGAAGAAGTACTAGAGTCATATATATGAACGCTTATATGGACGCAGAGAAAGCAACTATGGGGTGGTGTTTTGTAGGCCTGCTAAAATATAGTTTGGAAGAAGTTCGAAAGCAGAGAGTCACTTAGAGAAAGCAACTCTCGGCGGTTCATTTTTCGGTCTGCTGAATTGTATTTTGAAAGAAATACCAGAGTCATATATTCAAACGCTTACATTCATGCAGAGAAAGCAACTCTGGGGTGGTGTTTTCTAGGCATGCTAAACTCTAGTTTGGACGAAGTTTGAGAATCACATATAAGAAAGCTTAGAGTCGCTTAAAGCAAATCTCTGGGTGTGGAATGTAGGCGTGCTAAACTCTATTTTGGTTTCGGAGTGAGAGTCATATATGGGAAGGCTTACATTCACTCAGAGAAAGCAACGATGGTGTGGTGGTTTGTAGGCATACTGAACTCTAGTTTGGAAGAAGTAGGAGAATGATATATGGGAACGCTTACATTCATGCAGAGAAAGCAATTATGGGGTGGCTTTTTTGTAGCCACGCTAATCTCTATCTTGCAAGAAGTTAAAGAGAAATATATAGGAAAGCGTACCGTCATTTATAGAAACCAACTTTCGGGGGATGGTTTGTAGGCCTGCAAAACTCTACTTTGGAAGAAGGGGGAGAATCATATGGGGGACTGGGTACATTCACTCGGAGAAATCAACGATGGGGTTGTGGTTTGTAGGCATACTAAACTCTAGTTTGGAAGAAGGACGAGAATCATATATAGGAACGCTTACATTCATGCAGAGAAAGCAACTATGGAGTGATGTTTGTATGCCTACTAAACGATAGATTGGAGGATGCTCGAGAGTCATATCTGGAAAGCTTACATTCATTTAGAGAAAGCAACTCTCTGGGGGTGGTTCGTAGGCCTGCTAAACTCTATTTTCAATGAAGTGTTCGAATCATATACAGGAACGCTTACATTCACTCAGAGAAAGCAACGTTGGGGTGGCCGTTTTTGAGCATACTAAACTCTACTTTGGAAGAGGTACGAGAGACATACTAACGCTTACATTAACACAGAGAAAGCAAATACGGGGTGCTGTAATGCAGGCATGCTAAACTATAGATTAGAAGAAGTTCGAAAGCTGACAGTCACTTAGAGAAAACAACTCTTGGCGGGTGATTTTTAGGTCTGCTAAATTGTATTTTGAAAGACGTACCAGAGTCATATACAAACGCTTACATTCATGCAGAGAAAGAAACTATGGGGTGATGTGTTGTGGGGATGCTAAACTGCAGTTTGGAAGGTGTTCGAGAGTGTTATATAGGATAGCTTACAGTCACCTAGAGAAAGCAACACTCGGGACAGCTTTACAAGCCTCTAAACACTAATTAGCAGCAATTGTGAGAGTCAAACATGGGAACGCTTACATTCACTCAGAGAACGCAACGTTTGGGTGGCTGGTTTTTAAGCATTCTAAACTGTATTTTGGAGGAAGTAGGAGAGTCATATATACGAATGCTTACATTCACGCAGAGAAAGCAACTCTGTGGTCGTATTTTGTTGGCATGCTAAACTGTGGTTTGGAAGAAGTTCGAGAGCCTTATATAGGAAAGATTACAGTGACACAGAGAAAACAACTCTCTGTAGTTTCTTGGTAGGTCTGCTAAACTGTGATTTGGATGAAGTGTGAGAACGCTTGCATTCACTCAGAGAAAGAACTTTGTCGTGGTGGTTTGTAGGAATAACAACTGTAGTTCGAAGAAGTAGGAGAGTCATATATGAACGGTTACATTCACGCAGAGAAAGCAACTGTGGGGTGGCGTATGTAATCATCATAATCTGTAGTTTGGAGGAAGTTCGAGAGTCATATCTGGGGAAAATTAGAGTCACATAGAGAAAGGAACAATCGGGGGCTGGTGTGTAGGTCTGCTAAATTCTATTTTGGAAGAAGAGTGAGAGTCATATATGGGAACGCTTATGTTGACGCAGAGAAATCAACGATGGGACGCTGTATTGTTGGCATGCTAAACTGTAGTTTGGAAGAAGTTCGAGAGTCTTATATAGGAAAGTTTACAGTCACCTTGAGAAAGCAACTCACAGGAGGTGGTTTGTAAGCCGCTAAACTCTAATTTGGATGAAGTGAAAGAGGCATACATGGATACGCTTCATTCACTCAGAGAAAGGTAAATTGGGGTGCCGGTTTGTAGGTATACTAACTCCAGTTTGGAAGAAGTACTAGAGTCATATATATGAACGCTTATATGGACGCAGAGAAAGCAACTATGGGGTGGTGTTTTGTAGGCCTGCTAAAATATAGTTTGGAAGAAGTTCGAAAGCAGAGAGTCACTTAGAGAAAGCAACTCTCGGCGGTTCATTTTTCGGTCTGCTGAATTGTATTTTGAAAGAAATACCAGAGTCATATATTCAAACGCTTACATTCATGCAGAGAAAGCAACTCTGGGGTGGTGTTTTCTAGGCATGCTAAACTCTAGTTTGGACGAAGTTTGAGAATCACATATAAGAAAGCTTAGAGTCGCTTAAAGCAAATCTCTGGGTGTGGAATGTAGGCGTGCTAAACTCTATTTTGGTTTCGGAGTGAGAGTCATATATGGGAAGGCTTACATTCACTCAGAGAAAGCAACGATGGTGTGGTGGTTTGTAGGCATACTGAACTCTAGTTTGGAAGAAGTAGGAGAATGATATATGGGAACGCTTACATTCATGCAGAGAAAGCAATTATGGGGTGGCTTTTTTGTAGCCACGCTAATCTCTATCTTGCAAGAAGTTAAAGAGAAATATATAGGAAAGCGTACCGTCATTTATAGAAACCAACTTTCGGGGGATGGTTTGTAGGCCTGCAAAACTCTACTTTGGAAGAAGGGGGAGAGTCATATGGGGGACTGGGTACATTCACTCGGAGAAATCAACGATGGGGTTGTGGTTTGTAGGCATACTAAACTCTAGTTTGGAAGAAGGACGAGAATCATATATAGGAACGCTTACATTCATGCAGAGAAAGCAACTATGGAGTGATGTTTGTATGCCTACTAAACGATAGATTGGAGGATGCTCGAGAGTCATATCTGGAAAGCTTACATTCATTTAGAGAAAGCAACTCTCTGGGGGTGGTTCGTAGGCCTGCTAAACTCTATTTTCAATGAAGTGTTCGAATCATATACAGGAACGCTTACATTCACTCAGAGAAAGCAACGTTGGGGTGGCCGTTTTTGAGCATACTAAACTCTACTTTGGAAGAGGTACGAGAGACAAATACTAACGCTTACATTAACACAGAGAAAGCAAATACGGGGTGCTGTAATGCAGGCATGCTAAACTATAGATTAGAAGAAGTTCGAAAGCTGACAGTCACTTAGAGAAAACAACTCTTGGCGGGTGATTTTTAGGTCTGCTAAATTGTATTTTGAAAGACGTACCAGAGTCATATACAAACGCTTACATTCATGCAGAGAAAGAAACTATGGGGTGATGTGTTGTGGGGATGCTAAACTGCAGTTTGGAAGGTGTTCGAGAGTGTTATATAGGATAGCTTACAGTCACCTAGAGAAAGCAACACTCGGGACAGCTTTACAAGCCTCTAAACACTAATTAGCAGCAATTGTGAGAGTCAAACATGGGAACGCTTACATTCACTCAGAGAACGCAACGTTTGGGTGGCTGGTTTTTAAGCATTCTAAACTGTATTTTGGAGGAAGTAGGAGAGTCATATATACGAATGCTTACATTCACGCAGAGAAAGCAACTCTGTGGTCGTATTTTGTTGGCATGCTAAACTGTGGTTTGGAAGAAGTTCGAGAGCCTTATATAGGAAAGATTACAGTGACACAGAGAAAACAACTCTCTGTAGTTTCTTGGTAGGTCTGCTAAACTGTGATTTGGATGAAGTGTGAGAACGCTTGCATTCACTCAGAGAAAGAACTTTGTCGTGGTGGTTTGTAGGAATAACAACTGTAGTTCGAAGAAGTAGGAGAGTCATATATGAACGGTTACATTCACGCAGAGAAAGCAACTGTGGGGTGGCGTATGTAATCATCATAATCTGTAGTTTGGAGGAAGTTCGAGAGTCATATCTGGGGAAAATTAGAGTCACATAGAGAAAGGAACAATCGGGGGCTGGTGTGTAGGTCTGCTAAATTCTATTTTGGAAGAAGAGTGAGAGTCATATATGGGAACGCTTATGTTGACGCAGAGAAATCAACGATGGGACGCTGTATTGTTGGCATGCTAAACTGTAGTTTGGAAGAAGTTCGAGAGTCTTATATAGGAAAGTTTACAGTCACCTTGAGAAAGCAACTCACAGGAGGTGGTTTGTAAGCCGCTAAACTCTAATTTGGATGAAGTGAAAGAGGCATACATGGATACGCTTCATTCACTCAGAGAAAGGTAAATTGGGGTGCCGGTTTGTAGGTATACTAACTCCAGTTTGGAAGAAGTACTAGAGTCATATATATGAACGCTTATATGGACGCAGAGAAAGCAACTATGGGGTGGTGTTTTGTAGGCCTGCTAAAATATAGTTTGGAAGAAGTTCGAAAGCAGAGAGTCACTTAGAGAAAGCAACTCTCGGCGGTTCATTTTTCGGTCTGCTGAATTGTATTTTGAAAGAAATACCAGAGTCATATATTCAAACGCTTACATTCATGCAGAGAAAGCAACTCTGGGGTGGTGTTTTCTAGGCATGCTAAACTCTAGTTTGGACGAAGTTTGAGAATCACATATAAGAAAGCTTAGAGTCGCTTAAAGCAAATCTCTGGGTGTGGAATGTAGGCGTGCTAAACTCTATTTTGGTTTCGGAGTGAGAGTCATATATGGGAAGGCTTACATTCACTCAGAGAAAGCAACGATGGTGTGGTGGTTTGTAGGCATACTGAACTCTAGTTTGGAAGAAGTAGGAGAATGATATATGGGAACGCTTACATTCATGCAGAGAAAGCAATTATGGGGTGGCTTTTTTGTAGCCACGCTAATCTCTATCTTGCAAGAAGTTAAAGAGAAATATATAGGAAAGCGTACCGTCATTTATAGAAACCAACTTTCGGGGGATGGTTTGTAGGCCTGCAAAACTCTACTTTGGAAGAAGGGGGAGAATCATATGGGGGACTGGGTACATTCACTCGGAGAAATCAACGATGGGGTTGTGGTTTGTAGGCATACTAAACTCTAGTTTGGAAGAAGGACGAGAATCATATATAGGAACGCTTACATTCATGCAGAGAAAGCAACTATGGAGTGATGTTTGTATGCCTACTAAACGATAGATTGGAGGATGCTCGAGAGTCATATCTGGAAAGCTTACATTCATTTAGAGAAAGCAACTCTCTGGGGGTGGTTCGTAGGCCTGCTAAACTCTATTTTCAATGAAGTGTTCGAATCATATACAGGAACGCTTACATTCACTCAGAGAAAGCAACGTTGGGGTGGCCGTTTTTGAGCATACTAAACTCTACTTTGGAAGAGGTACGAGAGACAAATACTAACGCTTACATTAACACAGAGAAAGCAAATACGGGGTGCTGTAATGCAGGCATGCTAAACTATAGATTAGAAGAAGTTCGAAAGCTGACAGTCACTTAGAGAAAACAACTCTTGGCGGGTGATTTTTAGGTCTGCTAAATTGTATTTTGAAAGACGTACCAGAGTCATATACAAACGCTTACATTCATGCAGAGAAAGAAACTATGGGGTGATGTGTTGTGGGGATGCTAAACTGCAGTTTGGAAGGTGTTCGAGAGTGTTATATAGGATAGCTTACAGTCACCTAGAGAAAGCAACACTCGGGACAGCTTTACAAGCCTCTAAACACTAATTAGCAGCAATTGTGAGAGTCAAACATGGGAACGCTTACATTCACTCAGAGAACGCAACGTTTGGGTGGCTGGTTTTTAAGCATTCTAAACTGTATTTTGGAGGAAGTAGGAGAGTCATATATACGAATGCTTACATTCACGCAGAGAAAGCAACTCTGTGGTCGTATTTTGTTGGCATGCTAAACTGTGGTTTGGAAGAAGTTCGAGAGCCTTATATAGGAAAGATTACAGTGACACAGAGAAAACAACTCTCTGTAGTTTCTTGGTAGGTCTGCTAAACTGTGATTTGGATGAAGTGTGAGAACGCTTGCATTCACTCAGAGAAAGAACTTTGTCGTGGTGGTTTGTAGGAATAACAACTGTAGTTCGAAGAAGTAGGAGAGTCATATATGAACGGTTACATTCACGCAGAGAAAGCAACTGTGGGGTGGCGTATGTAATCATCATAATCTGTAGTTTGGAGGAAGTTCGAGAGTCATATCTGGGGAAAATTAGAGTCACATAGAGAAAGGAACAATCGGGGGCTGGTGTGTAGGTCTGCTAAATTCTATTTTGGAAGAAGAGTGAGAGTCATATATGGGAACGCTTATGTTGACGCAGAGAAATCAACGATGGGACGCTGTATTGTTGGCATGCTAAACTGTAGTTTGGAAGAAGTTCGAGAGTCTTATATAGGAAAGTTTACAGTCACCTTGAGAAAGCAACTCACAGGAGGTGGTTTGTAAGCCGCTAAACTCTAATTTGGATGAAGTGAAAGAGGCATACATGGATACGCTTCATTCACTCAGAGAAAGGTAAATTGGGGTGCCGGTTTGTAGGTATACTAACTCCAGTTTGGAAGAAGTACTAGAGTCATATATATGAACGCTTATATGGACGCAGAGAAAGCAACTATGGGGTGGTGTTTTGTAGGCCTGCTAAAATATAGTTTGGAAGAAGTTCGAAAGCAGAGAGTCACTTAGAGAAAGCAACTCTCGGCGGTTCATTTTTCGGTCTGCTGAATTGTATTTTGAAAGAAATACCAGAGTCATATATTCAAACGCTTACATTCATGCAGAGAAAGCAACTCTGGGGTGGTGTTTTCTAGGCATGCTAAACTCTAGTTTGGACGAAGTTTGAGAATCACATATAAGAAAGCTTAGAGTCGCTTAAAGCAAATCTCTGGGTGTGGAATGTAGGCGTGCTAAACTCTATTTTGGTTTCGGAGTGAGAGTCATATATGGGAAGGCTTACATTCACTCAGAGAAAGCAACGATGGTGTGGTGGTTTGTAGGCATACTGAACTCTAGTTTGGAAGAAGTAGGAGAATGATATATGGGAACGCTTACATTCATGCAGAGAAAGCAATTATGGGGTGGCTTTTTTGTAGCCACGCTAATCTCTATTTTGCAAGAAGTTAAAGAGAAATATATAGGAAAGCGTACCGTCATTTATAGAAACCAACTTTCGGGGGATGGTTTGTAGGCCTGCAAAACTCTACTTTGGAAGAAGGGGGAGAATCATATGGGGGACTGGGTACATTCACTCGGAGAAATCAACGATGGGGTTGTGGTTTGTAGGCATACTAAACTCTAGTTTGGAAGAAGGACGAGAATCATATATAGGAACGCTTACATTCATGCAGAGAAAGCAACTATGGAGTGATGTTTGTATGCCTACTAAACGATAGATTGGAGGATGCTCGAGAGTCATATCTGGAAAGCTTACATTCATTTAGAGAAAGCAACTCTCTGGGGGTGGTTCGTAGGCCTGCTAAACTCTATTTTCAATGAAGTGTTCGAATCATATACAGGAACGCTTACATTCACTCAGAGAAAGCAACGTTGGGGTGGCCGTTTTTGAGCATACTAAACTCTACTTTGGAAGAGGTACGAGAGACAAATACTAACGCTTACATTAACACAGAGAAAGCAAATACGGGGTGCTGTAATGCAGGCATGCTAAACTATAGATTAGAAGAAGTTCGAAAGCTGACAGTCACTTAGAGAAAACAACTCTTGGCGGGTGATTTTTAGGTCTGCTAAATTGTATTTTGAAAGACGTACCAGAGTCATATACAAACGCTTACATTCATGCAGAGAAAGAAACTATGGGGTGATGTGTTGTGGGGATGCTAAACTGCAGTTTGGAAGGTGTTCGAGAGTGTTATATAGGATAGCTTACAGTCACCTAGAGAAAGCAACACTCGGGACAGCTTTACAAGCCTCTAAACACTAATTAGCAGCAATTGTGAGAGTCAAACATGGGAACGCTTACATTCACTCAGAGAACGCAACGTTTGGGTGGCTGGTTTTTAAGCATTCTAAACTGTATTTTGGAGGAAGTAGGAGAGTCATATATACGAATGCTTACATTCACGCAGAGAAAGCAACTCTGTGGTCGTATTTTGTTGGCATGCTAAACTGTGGTTTGGAAGAAGTTCGAGAGCCTTATATAGGAAAGATTACAGTGACACAGAGAAAACAACTCTCTGTAGTTTCTTGGTAGGTCTGCTAAACTGTGATTTGGATGAAGTGTGAGAACGCTTGCATTCACTCAGAGAAAGAACTTTGTCGTGGTGGTTTGTAGGAATAACAACTGTAGTTCGAAGAAGTAGGAGAGTCATATATGAACGGTTACATTCACGCAGAGAAAGCAACTGTGGGGTGGCGTATGTAATCATCATAATCTGTAGTTTGGAGGAAGTTCGAGAGTCATATCTGGGGAAAATTAGAGTCACATAGAGAAAGGAACAATCGGGGGCTGGTGTGTAGGTCTGCTAAATTCTATTTTGGAAGAAGAGTGAGAGTCATATATGGGAACGCTTATGTTGACGCAGAGAAATCAACGATGGGACGCTGTATTGTTGGCATGCTAAACTGTAGTTTGGAAGAAGTTCGAGAGTCTTATATAGGAAAGTTTACAGTCACCTAGAGAAAGCAACTCACAGGAGGTGGTTTGTAAGCCGCTAAACTCTAATTTGGATGAAGTGAAAGAGGCATACATGGATACGCTTCATTCACTCAGAGAAAGGTAAATTGGGGTGCCGGTTTGTAGGTATACTAACTCCAGTTTGGAAGAAGTACTAGAGTCATATATATGAACGCTTATATGGACGCAGAGAAAGCAACTATGGGGTGGTGTTTTGCAGGCCTGCTAAAATATAGTTTGGAAGAAGTTCGAAAGCAGACAGTCACTTAGAGAAAGCAACTCTCGGCGGTTCATTTTTCGGTCTGCTGAATTGTATTTTGAAAGAAATACCAGAGTCATATATTCAAACGCTTACATTCATGCAGAGAAAGCAACTCTGGGGTGGTGTTTTCTAGGCATGCTAAACTCTAGTTTGGACGAAGTTTGAGAATCACATATAAGAAAGCTTAGAGTCGCTTAAAGCAAATCTCTGGGTGTGGAATGTAGGCGTGCTAAACTCTATTTTGGTTTCGGAGTGAGAGTCATATATGGGAAGGCTTACATTCACTCAGAGAAAGCAACGATGGTGTGGTGGTTTGTAGGCATACTGAACTCTAGTTTGGAAGAAGTAGGAGAATGATATATGGGAACGCTTACATTCATGCAGAGAAAGCAATTATGGGGTGGCTTTTTTGTAGCCACGCTAATCTCTATTTTGCAAGAAGTTAAAGAGAAATATATAGGAAAGCGTACCGTCATTTATAGAAACCAACTTTCGGGGGATGGTTTGTAGGCCTGCAAAACTCTACTTTGGAAGAAGGGGGAGAATCATATGGGGGACTGGGTACATTCACTCGGAGAAATCAACGATGGGGTTGTGGTTTGTAGGCATACTAAACTCTAGTTTGGAAGAAGGACGAGAATCATATATAGGAACGCTTACATTCATGCAGAGAAAGCAACTATGGAGTGATGTTTGTATGCCTACTAAACGATAGATTGGAGGATGCTCGAGAGTCATATCTGGAAAGCTTACATTCATTTAGAGAAAGCAACTCTCTGGGGGTGGTTCGTAGGCCTGCTAAACTCTATTTTCAATGAAGTGTTCGAATCATATACAGGAACGCTTACATTCACTCAGAGAAAGCAACGTTGGGGTGGCCGTTTTTGAGCATACTAAACTCTACTTTGGAAGAGGTACGAGAGACAAATACTAACGCTTACATTAACACAGAGAAAGCAAATACGGGGTGCTGTAATGCAGGCATGCTAAACTATAGATTAGAAGAAGTTCGAAAGCTGACAGTCACTTAGAGAAAACAACTCTTGGCGGGTGATTTTTAGGTCTGCTAAATTGTATTTTGAAAGACGTACCAGAGTCATATACAAACGCTTACATTCATGCAGAGAAAGAAACTATGGGGTGATGTGTTGTGGGGATGCTAAACTGCAGTTTGGAAGGTGTTCGAGAGTGTTATATAGGATAGCTTACAGTCACCTAGAGAAAGCAACACTCGAGACAGCTATACAAGCCTCTAAACACTAATTAGCAGCAATTGTGAGAGTCAAACATGGGAACGCTTACATTCACGGAGAGAACACAACGTTTGGGTGGTGGTTTGTAGGCATAATAACTGTAGTTCGGAATAAGTAGGAGAGTCATATGTATGAACGGTTACATTCACGCAGAGAAAGAAACTGTTGGGTGGTGTATGTACGCATGTTAATCTATACTTTGGAGGAACTTCGAGTGTCATATCTGGGGAAAATTGCAGTCACTTAGAGAAAGCAACAATCGGGGGCCGTTTTGTAGATCTGCTAAATTCTATTTTGGAAGAAGAGTGAAATTCATATGTGGGAACGCTTATGTTCACTCAGAGAAATCAACGATGGGACAGTGTTTCGTTGGGATGCTAAAGTGTAGTTTGGAAGAAGTTCGCGAGTCTTATATAAGAAAGCTTACAGTCACCTAGAGAAAGTAACTCTCGGCAGATTGTTTCTAAGCGTGCTAAACTCTAATTTGCATCAATTGTGAGAGTCAAACATGGGAACGCTTACATTCACTCAGAGAACGCAACGTTTGGGTGGTGGTTTGTAAGCATTCTAAACTGTATTTTGGAGGAAGTAGGAGAGTCATATATACGAATGCTTACATTCACGCAGAGAAAGCAACTCTGTGGTCGTATTTTGTTGGCATGCTAAACTGTGGTTTGGAAGAAGTTCGAGAGCCTTATATAGGAAAGATTACAGTGACACAGAGAAAACAACTCTCTGTAGTTTGTTGGTAGGTCTACTAAACTGTAATTTGGATGATGTGTGAGAACGCTTGCATTCACTCAGAGAAAGAACTTTGTCGTGGTGGTTTGTAGGAATAACAACTGTAGTTCGAAGAAGTAGGAGAGTCATATATGAACGGTTACATTCACGCAGAGAAAGCAACTGTGGGGTGGCGTATGTAATCATCATAATCTGTAGTTTGGAGGAAGTTCGAGAGTCATATCTGGGGAAAATTAGAGTCATTTAGAGAAAGGAACAATCGGGGGCTGGTGTGTAGGTCTGCTAAATTCTATTTTGGAAGAAGAGTGAGAGTCATATATGGGAACGCTTATGTTCACTCAGAGAAATCAACGATGGGGCGCTGTATTGTTGGCATGCTAAACTGTAGTTTGGAAGAAGTTCGAGAGTCTTATATAGGAAAGTTTACAGTCACCTAGAGAAAGCAACTCACAGGAGGTGGTTTGTAAGCCGCTAAACTCTAATTTTGATGAAGTGAAAGAGGCATACATGGATACGCTTCATTCACTCAGAGAAAGGTAAATTGGGTGCCGGTTTGTAGGTATACTAACTCCAGTTTGGAAGAAGTACTAGAGTCATATATATGAACGCTTATATGGACGCAGAGAAAGCAACTATGGGGTGGTGTTTTGTAGGCCTGCTAAAATATAGTTTGGAAGAAGTTCGAAAGCAGACAGTCACTTAGAGAAAGCAACTCTTGGCGGTGGATTTTTAGGTCTGCTGAATTGTATTTTGAAAGAAGTACCAGAGTCATATATTCAAACGCTTACATTCATGCAGAGAAAGGAACTGTGGGGTGGTGTTTTCTAGGCGTGCTAAACTCTAGTTTGGACGAAGTTTGAGAATCACATATAAGAAAGCTTAGAGTCACTTAGAGAAAGCAAATCTCTGGGTGTGGAATGTAGGCGTGCTAAACTCTATTTTGGTTTAGATTGAGAGTCATATATGGAAAGGGTTACATTCACTCAGAGAAAGCAACGATGGTGTGGTGGTTTGTAGGCATACTAAACTCTAGTTTGGAAGAAGTAGGAGAATGATATATGGGAACGCTTACATTCATGCAGAGAAAGCAATTAAGGGGTGGCTTTTTTGTACCCATGCTCATCTCTAGTTTGGAAGAAGTTATATAGGAAAGCGTACACTCATTTATAGAAACCAACTTTCGGGGGATGAAGGGTAGGCCTGCAAAACTCTACTTTTGAAGAAGTGGGAGAGTCATATTGGGGACCACGTACATTGACTCAGAGAAATCGAGGATGGGGTTGTGTTTTGTAGGCATACTAAACTCTAGTTTGGAGAAAGTACGAGAATCATATATAGGAACGCTTACATTCATGCAGAGAAAGCAACTATGGAGTGAGGTTTGTATGCCTACTAAACTATAGTTTGGAGGAAGTTTAGAATCTTATATAGCAAAGCTTACAGTCACCTAGAGAGAGCAACTCTTGGGAGATGGTTTCTAAGCCTGATAATTTGCACCAACTCTTAAAGTCAAGTATGGGAAGGTTTACATCCACTCAGAACGCAAGGTTTGGGTTGCAGTTTGTGGCTTTAATTGTAGTTCGGAAGAAGTAGGAAAGTCATATATATGAACGGTTACATTCACGCAGACAAACCAGCTATGGAGTGATGTGTGTATGCCTACTAAACTATAGTTTGGAGGATGTTCGACAGTCATATCTGGAAAGCTTACAGTCATTTAGAGAAAGAAACTCTCGGGGGGTGGTTCGTAGGCCTGCTAAACTCTATTTTCAAAGAAGTGTTAAAATCATATACAGGAACGCTTACATTCACTCAGAGAAAGCAACGTTGGGGTGGCCGTTTGTGAGTGTACTAAACTCTACTTTGGAAGAGGTACAAGAGACATAAATACGAACGCTTACATTAACACAGAGAAAGCAAATACGGGGTGCTGTAGTGCAGGCATGCTAAACTATAGATTGGAAGAAGTTCGAAAGCTGACAGTCACTTAGAGAAAGCAACTCTTGGCGGGTGATTTTTTAAGTCTGCTAAATTGTATTTTGAAAGACGTGTCAGAGTCTTATATACAAACGCTTACATTCATGCGTAGAAAGAAACTATGGGGTGATGTGTTGTGGGGATGCTAAACTGCAGTTTGGAAGAAATTCGAGAGTGTTATGTAGGATAGCTTACAGTCACCTAGAGAAAGCAACACTCAGGAGAGCTTTGCAAGCCTGCTAAACTCTAACAAGCAGCGATTGTGAGAGTCAAACATGGGAACGCTTACATTCACTCAGAGAACACAACGTTTGGGTGGTGGTTTGTAGGCATAATAACTGTAGTTCGGAAGAAGTAGGAGAGTCATATATGAATGGTTACATTCACGCAGAGAAAGCAACTGTTGGGTGGCGTATGTATGCATGCTAATCTGTAGTTTGGAGGAATTTCGAGAGTCATATCTGGGGAAAATTACAGTCACTTAGAGAAAGCAACCATCGGGGGCCATTTTGTAGATCTGCTAAATTCTATTTTGAAAGAAGAATGAGAGTCATATATGGGAACGCTTATGATCACGAAGAGAAATCAACTATGGGGCGGTGGTTTTTTGGCATGCTAAACTGTAGTTTGGAAGAAGTTCGCGAGTCTTACATAGGAAAGTTTACAGTCACCCAGAGAAAGCAACTCTCGGGAGATTGTTTCTAAGCATGCTAAATTCTAGATTGCATCAATTGTGAGAGTCAAACATGGGAACGCTTACATTGACTCAGAGAACGCAACGTTTGGGTGGTGGTTTGTAAGCATTCTAAACTGTATTTTGGAGGAAGTAGGAGAGTCATATATACGAATGCTTACATTCACGCAGAGAAAGCAACTCTGTGATCGTATTTTGTTGGCATGCTAAACTGTGGTTTCGAAGAAGTTCGAGAGCCTTACATAGGAAAGATTACAGTGACACAGAGAAAAACAAATCTCTGTAGTTTGTTGGTAGGTCTGCTAAACTGTAATTTGGATGAAGTGTGAGAACGCTTGCATTCACTCACAGAAAGAACGTTGTCATGATGGTTTGTAGGAATAAATGCTGTAGTTCAAAAGAAGTAGGAGAGTCATATATGAACGGTTACATTCACGCAGAGAAAGCAACTGTGGGGTGGCCTATGTAATCATCATAATGTAGTTTGGAGGAAGTTCGAGAGTCATATGTGGGAAAAATTAAAGTCACCTAGAGAATTGGAACCATCGGGTGTTGTGTAGGTCTGCTAAATTCTATTTTGGAAGAAGAGTGAGAGTCATATATGGGAACGCTTATGTTCACTCAGAGAAATCAACGATGGGGCGCTGTATTGTTGGCATGCTAAACTGTAGTTTGGAAGAAGTTCGAGAGTCTTATATAGGAAAGTTTACAGTCACCTAGAGAAAGCAACTCACAGGAGGTGGTTTGTGGGCCGCTAAACTCTAATTTGGATGAAGTGAAAGAGGCATACATGGATACGCTTCATTCACTCAGAGAAAGGTAAATTGGGTGCCGGTTTGTAGGTATACTAACTCCAGTTTGGAAGAAGTACGAGAGTCATATATATGAACGCTTATATGGACGCAGAGAAAGCAACTATGGGGTGGTGTTTTGTAGGCATGATAAAATATAATTTGGAAGAAGTTCGAAAGCTGACAGTGACTTAGAGAAAGCAACTCTTGGCGGTTGATTTTGAGGTCTGCTAAATTGTATTTTGATAGAAGTACAAGAGTCATATATAAAATCGCTTATATTTATGCTGAGAAAGAAACTATGTGGTGATGCTTTGTTGGCGTGCTGAAATGTAGTTTCGAAGAAGTTCGACAGTCTTTTATAGGAAAGCTTACAGTCCCCCAGAGGAAGCAACTTTCGAGAGATAGTTTGTAAGCCTGCTAAACTCTACTTTGCATCATTTGGAACAGTCATACTTGGGAACGCTAACATTCTCTCAGAGAACGCAACATTTGGTTGGTTGTTTGTAAGCATACTAAACTGTATTTTGGAAGAAGTAGCAGAGTCATATATATGAGTGCTTACATTCACGCAGAGAGGGCAACTATGGGGTGGTGTTTTGTAGGCATGCAAATCTCTAGTTGCGAAGAAGTTAAGAGTAATAGGAAAGCTTACAGTCTCACAGAGAAAGCAACCCTTGGGGGCCGGTTTGTAGTTCTGCTAAATTCTATTTTGGATGAAGTGTGAATCATAAATGGGAACGCTAACATTCACTCAGAGAAAGCAAGGTTGCGGTGGTGATTTTTAGTCACACTAAACTGGAGTTTGGAGGAAGTACGAGAATAAAAGAATGCTTACATTCACTCAGAAAAAGCAACGTTGGGGAGGTGGTTGGTAGGTGTACTATACTTTGGAAGAAGTACGAGCGTGATGCATAGGAACGCTTACATTCACGCAAACTATGGGGTGGCCTTTTGTTGGCATGCTAAACTATGTCCCAAAGTCATATATAGGAAAGCTTATAGTGAGAGAAAGCAACTCTCGGGCGGTGTTTTGTAGGTCCGGCAAATTGCATTTTGAAAGCAGTCCGAGATTCATATAAGGGAAGGCCTATATCCACTCAGAGAAAGCAATGTTAGGCTGGTGGTTTGTAGGCATACTAAACTGTATTTTGGAACTCATATGTATGACTCTCACACTTGATCCAAATTAGAGTTCACCAGGCCTATAAACCACATCCTGAGAGTTGCTTTCTCTAGGTGAATGTAAGCTTTCCTATGTAAAACTCTCGAACTTCTTCCAAACTAAAGTTTAGCATGCCAACAATACACCACCGCATCGTTGCTTTCTCTGAGTGAACATAAGCATTCCCTTATATGAATCACTTTTTCCAAAATAGAATTTAGCAGACCTACAAACCAGTCCCCGATGGTTGATTTAGCTATGTGACTGTAATTTTCCCCAGATATGACTCTCAAACTTCCTCCAAAGTATAGATTAACATGCGTACATTCACCACCCAACAGTTTCTTTCTCTGCGTGAATGTAACTGTTCATATATATGACTCTCCTACTTCTTCCGACCTACAGTTATTATGCCTACAAACCACCACCCAAACGTTGTGTTCTCTCCGTGAATGTAAGCTTTCCCATATTTGACTCTCACAATTGCTGCTAATTAGTGTTTAGAGGCTTGCAAAGCTGTCCCGAGTGTTGTTTTCTCTAGGTGACTGTAGCTATCCTATATAACACTCTGGAAGTCCTTTCAAACTGCAGTTTAGCATGCCAACAACACATCACCCCATAGTTTCTTTCTCTGCATAAATGTAAGCGTTTGTATATATTACTCTTGTACGTCTTTCAAAATACAATTTAGCAGACCTAAAAATCACCCGCCAAGAGTTGCTTTCTCTAAGTGACTGTCAGCTTTCGAACTTCTTCCAATCTATAGTTTAGCATGCCTGCACTACAGCACCCCGTATTTGCTTTCTCTGTGTTAATGTAAGCGTTCCTATGTATGTCTCTCGTACCTCTTCCAAAGTAGAGTTTAGTATGCTCAAAAACGGCCACCCCAACGTTGCTTTCTCTGAGTGAATGTAAGCGTTCCTGTATATGATTCGAACACTTCATTGAAAATAGAGTTTAGCAGGCCTACGAACCACCCCCAGAGAGTTGCTTTCTCTAAATGAATGTAAGCTTTCCAGATATGACTCTCGAACATCCTCCAATCTATCGTTTAATAGGCATACAAACATCACTCCATAGTTGCTTTCTCTGCATGAATGTAAGCGTTCCTATAAATGATTCTCGTACTTCTTCCAAACTAGAGTTTAGTATGCCTACAAACCACAACCCCATCGTTGATTTCTCCGAGTGAATATACCCAGTCCCCCATATGACTCTCACCTTCTTCCAAAGTAGAGTTTTGCAGGCCTACAAACCATCCCCCGAAAGTTGGTTTCTATAAATGACGGTACGCTTTCCTATATATTACTCTTTAACTTCTTGCAAAATAGAGATTTGCATGGCTACAAAAAAGCCACCCCATAATTGCTTTCTCTGCATGAATGTAAGCGTTCCCATATATCATTCTCCTACTTCTTCCAAACTAGAGTTCAGTACGCCTACAAACGACCACACCATCGTTGCTTTCTCTGAGTGAATGTAAGCCTTCCCATATATGACTCTCACTCTGAAACCAAAATAGAGTTTGGCACACCTACATTCCACACCCAGAGATTTGCTTTAAGCGACTCTAAGCTTTCTTATATGTGATTCTCAAACTTCGTCCAAACTAGAGTTTAGCATGCCTAGAAACCACCCCACAGTTGCTTTCTCTGCATGAATGTAAGCGTTCATATACATGACTCTCGTACTTCCTCCAAAATACAGTTTAGAATGCCTACAAACCACCACCCAAACGTTGCGTTCTCTGAATGAATGAAAGCATTCCCATGTTTGACTCTCACAATTGATGCAAGGTAGAGTTTAGCAGGCCAAGAAAGGCTCTCCCGAGAGTTGCTTTCTCTAGGTGACTGTAAGCTTTCCTAAATAAGACTCTCCAACTTCTTCCAAACTACAGGTTAACATGCCCACAAAACATCACCCCATGGTTTTTTCTTTGCATGAATGTAAGCATTAGTATATATGACTCTGGTACTTCTTTCAAAATACAATTTAGCAGACCTAAAAATCACCCACCAAGAGTTGCTTTCTCTAAATGACTGTTCAGGTTTGGAACTTCTTCCAAACTATAGCATGCTTACAAAACACCACCCCGTAGTTGCTTTCTCTGTGTGAATGTAAGCCTTCCCAAATATCATTCTCGTACTTCTTCCAAACTATTTAGTATGCCTACAAAAACCACCCCAGTGTTGTTTCTCTGAGGGAATGTAAGCGGTCCCATGTTTGACTCTCACACTTCATCCAAATTAGAGTTTAGCATGTGTACAAAAAAATCTCCCGAGAGTTGCTTTCCCTAGGTGACGGTAATCTTTCCTGTATAAGGTTCTCCAACTTCTTCCAAACTGCAGTTTAGCATGCCTACAAAACCTGACGCCATAAGTGCTTTCTCTGTGTGAATGTAAGTGTTCCTATATAGGACTCTCGTACTTGTTCCAAACTACAGTTTAGTATGCCCTACAAACCACCACCCAAACGTTGTTTTCTCTGAGTGAATGTAAGCGTTCCCATATATGACTCTCACACTTCAACCAAAATAACTCTATTTCAACCAAAATAACTCTACATTCCACACCCAGAGAGTTGCTTTCTCTACGTGACTGTAAACTTTCCTATATATGACTCTCAAACTTCGTCCAAACTAGAGTTTTGCAAGCCTACAAAACACCACCCCATAGTTGCATTCGGTGCCGGAATGTAAGCGGTTCTACATGTGATTCTCTTGCTTCTTCTAGGAACCACAACCACAACGTTGCTTTCACTGAGTTCCCATATATTATTCTAACACTTCATTGAAAATAGAGTTTAGCAGGCCTACGAAACACCCCCGAGGGTTGCTTTCTCTAAGTGACTGTAAGCTTCCCAGATATGGCTCTCGAACTTCCTCCAAACTATATTTTAGTAGGCATACAAACATCACTCCATAGTTGCTTTCTCTGCGTGAAGGTAAGCGTTCCTATATACAATTCTCGTACTTCTTCCAAACTAGAGTTGACTATGCCTACAAATCACAATCCCATCGTTGATTTCTCTGAGTGAATGCACGCGGTCCCCAATATGACTCTCTCCCACTTCCAAACTGGAGTTTTGCAGGTGTACAAAACATTCCCCGAGAGTTGGTTTCTATGACTGTACCCTTTCCTATATATTACTCCTTAACTTCTTCCAAACTAGAGATTAGCATGGCTACAAAAACGCCACCCCATAATTGCTTTCTCTACGCGAATGTAAGCGTTCCCATATATCATTCTCCTACTTCTTCCAAACTAGAGTTTAGTATGCCTACAAACCACCACGCCATCGTTGCTTTCTCTGAGGCAATGTAAGCCTTCCCATATATGACTCTCACTCTTAAACCAAAATAGAGTTTAGCAGGCCTACATTCCACACCCAGAGATTTGCTTTCTCTAAGTGACTCTAAGCTTTCTTATATGTGATTCTCAAACTTCGTCCAAACTAGAGTTTAGCATGCCTATAAAACACCACCCCATAGTTACTTTCAGTGCGTCAAAATGTATGTGCTCCTATATGTGATTCTCCTGCTTCTTCCAAACTGCAGTTTAGTAAGCCTACAAACAACCCCATCATTGATTTCTCTGAGTGAATGTAAGCGTTCTCATATATGACTCTCACACTTCAACCAAAACAGGGTTTTGCAGGCCTACAAACCACCCGCCAAAACTTGCTTTTTCAAAGTGGCTGTTACCTTTCCTATATAGGACTCTGGAACTTCTCCCAAGCTAGACTTTAATATGTCTACCTGACACTACTCCGTAGTTGCTCTCGCTGTGTGAATGTAAGCGTTCCTATATATGAGTCTTGTACCTCTTCTTAACTAACATCTGGCATGCCAAAATAACACTCCCCCATAGTTGCTTTTTTTGAGTCAATGTAAACATTCCTATATATGTCTCTCGCACTTCTTCCAAACTAGAGTTGAATAAGTCTACAAACCAATCCCCGACAGCTGTTTTCTCTGAACGAATTTAAGCGTTCCTATATATGACTATGGCACTTCCTCCAAACTAGAGTTTAGAAAGCCTACACTCCACCCCTGTTCGTTGCTTTCTCTAAGTTACTGTAAGTTTTCCTATACATGGCTCTCAAAATTTTCCAAACTAGAGTTAGCATGCCTACTATACACCTACACATAATTGCTTTGTCTGAGTGAATATAAGCCTTCCTATATATGACTGTCGCACTTTTTCCAAATTAGAGTGTAGCCAGCCTGGAAAGCACCCCTTATAGTTGCTTTCATTGAGTGAATGTTAACATTCCTATGTATGACTCTCGCAACTTTTCCAATCTAAGATTTTAGCAATGCTACAAATCCCCCGCCGAGAGTTCCTATACATAACTGTCCTCTTTTTCCAAGCTAGAGTTTAGGAAGCCTAGAATCCGTCCCCCCGTAGACGCTTTATGTGAACGTAAGCGTTCCTATATATGACTCTCGCCTTCCTCCAAACTAGAGCTTAGCAAGCCTACAAACCAACTCCCTATAATTGCTTTCTCTGAATGAATGATATCGTTCCTATATAAGACTCTCGAACTTCTTCCAAACCAGAGTTTAACAAGCCAAAAAAGCACCCCCCATAGATGCTTCCTCTAACTCAAGGCTAATATTCCTATATATGATTCAGCTTCTTCATCCAAACTAGAGTAAGGCAAGCCTACAAATCACACATCAATAGTTGCTTTCTATAAGTAAATGTAAGCATCCCTATATATGACTATAGCAATTCTTCCAAACTGGAGTTTAGCAAGCCTACAGACCCCAGGACTCCACTCCATAGTACCCTGGGCATTGGCGCCTGCCTGTCATGCAGGACATAGGGGCGGACGCTCATCTCAGACACGGCATTGGTGGATTGTAGGCTTTTTTAAGTTTTTGAATTGAAGAACTCTGAGAATTGGAATTCGGTTTAGGGTAAGGTTAGGTGTTAGGGACTAGGATTAGATTTAGGGGTTAGGGTTTTAGGTTAGAATTAGGGTTAGGATTACTGTTAGGGTTAGAGATTAGGATTATGTTTAGTGGTTGGGTTTAGGTTTAGGGTGAGAGGCAAGAGTAAGGGTCAGGGATTAGGGTTACTGTTAGGAGTTAGATTCGGGGCTTACGAAGGGTTTGGTTTAGTGATAGGGTTAGGGCTTACGTTTAACGGTGTGTGTTAGGGCACGGGCCCCGTCTAATGTACGGGGCACTGTGGGTGTGGAGCAAGGCTGCGTCCCCACTTCATCTTACCCTGGGTGTTGGGCTTCAACTGTCACGCAGGACAAAGGCAGAGGCTCATGAAACGCATGGTTAGGATTAAGGTTTAAGGTTAGGGTCAAGGTTGAGGGTTAGGGTGAGGGTTAACAGTTAGAGTTAGGGTAAGGGGGTTAGGGATAGGGTTAGGGTTAAGGGTTAGGTTTATGGTTCAGGTTTAAGGTTAGCATTAGAGGGTAGGGTTAGTGTAACTGTAGGTCAGTGTTGCGGTTAGATCTCTAGGCATTAGGGTAAAGGTCAGGGTTAGGGTTAAGAGTTAGGGTTAAGTTTAATGGTTAAGGATTGGGATTAGGGTTGAGGATTAGGGTTAAGATTATGGGTAATGACTCAGGATCAAAGGTTAGGGTTATTTTTAGGCGTAGGGTTAGCGTAAGGGGTTAGGGTTAGTGTTAGTGTTGTTGGTAGGGTTAAGGTTAGGGTTGGCGTTTCAGAATTAGGGATTAGGTGTTATGGTTATGGCTAGGAGTTAGCGTTAGATTTACGGTACAGGTCTTGTTCTCAGGGTGTCATGCATTAACGTTAAGATAAGGGGTTAAAGTTAGGGTTACGGTGAGCTTTACCTGTTAAGGTGAGCAGTAGGATCAGGGTTAGGTGTTATGTTCTGGGTTAGGGTTATGGGTGAGGGGTAGGGTTTATCCTTAGGGCACGGGCCCTGTATGCACTAGGAGGCGAAGTTAGGGGTCTGTGATGGTCGCTGGGAACCCACTCTATCGCACGCAGTGTATGGGCCTCTGGGTTTCATGCAGGACACTGTGGCAGAGCCGGCTTTCATGCATGGCTTAGTAGGATTGTAGGCTTTCAAAACTCTGAGAAAGCAAGAAGTCTGAGAATTAGATTTCAGGTTAGGATTACGGCACGGTTTAGGGATGAAGATTAGTGGTTAGGGTGAGGGCTTAGGGTTAAGGGTTAGGGTTAGGGTTAGGGTTGCTGGTAGGGTGAAGGTTAGGTTTGACGTTTTAGAATTAGGGATGAGGCGTTACGGTTATGACTATGGTTTAGGATTAGAATTACGGGATAGGGCTTCTTCTCAAGGTGTTATGCATTCACGTTAAGTTAAGGGGCTAAGTTAGGGTTACGGGGAGGTTTATGTTTTAAGGTGAGCAATAGGATCAGGGTTAGGTGTTATGTTCAGGGTGAGGGTTATCTGTTAGGGGTAGTGTTTATACTTAGCTTACGGGCCCTGTCTGCACTGGGCGGGGGGCGGGGGTTAGGGGGATGGGATTGTCCCCGGGAACCCACTCTATCGTACGCTGGGTATGGGCTCCTGGGTTTCATGCAGGACACAGTGGCAGAGCCCCCTTTTACTCATGGCATGGGAGGATTGTAGGCTTTCTAAAGTCTGAGAAAGCAAGAACTCTGAGAATTAGATTTAGCGGTAGGATTCTGGTAATGTTTAGGGATGAAGATTAGTGTCAGGGTGGGGTCTTGGGTTAGGGGTTGGGGTTAAAGGTTAGTGTTAGGTTTAACAGTTACAGTTAGGTTTACGGTTAAGTCTCAGGGTTCGGGTTAAGGTTTGGGTTTAGCGTTTGGCACAGGGGTAGGCTTCAGTGTTAGCTTCATGGTTAAAGATTAGGAGTAGGGTTAGTGTGAGGGTTAAGGGTAAGGGTCAAGATTAAGGGTTCAGGTTGGGGTTAGGCTTAGGTTTAGGGTTAGGGGTCAAGGGTTAGGATTAGGGTTAAGTGTTGGGCTTAGGGTTGGGGTTTAGTGTTAAGTTTATCGTTAAGGATTAGGGTTAGGGTCAGGGTTAAATGCTTGGGTGCGGGTAATGGTTAGGGTCAGGGTTAAGGTTTATGGATAGGGTTAGTGTTAAGGGTTTACGGGTAGGTTTAGGGTTCAGGGTTAGAGTTAGCATTAGGGCTTAAGGTTAGGATTAGGTGGTAGGTTAGATTTTAGGGTTAGATCTAGGCGTTAGAGTAAGGGTTAAGAGATAGGGTTAGGTTTAATGCTTAGGATTAGGGTTAGGGTTTGGGGTTAAAGTAAGTGTTAGGGGTTGGGTTTAAGGATCAAAGGTTAGTGTTATTTTTAGCTGTAGTGTTAGGGTTAGGGATAAGGGATAAGGTTGGCGTGAGGGTTTTCCTTACTGTTAGGGTTAAGGTCAGGCTTAGATTAAAGGTTAAGGTTAGGGTCAGCGTTAAGGGTTAGGGTGAGGGTTAACGGTTACGGTAAAGGTTAAGCGTTAGTGTTAGGGATTAGCGATTAGGGTTTTTGGTAAGTGTTAGGGTTAGGAGTTAGTGTTTTATGAAGGGGTATGGTTAGAATTAGGATTGGGGTTAGTCTTAGGGTTAGGTTTAGGAGTTAGGTTTAGGGTAAAAGGATAGGATTAGGGTTAAGGGTTGGGCTCAGGTTTAGGGTTAAAGTTTAGTGTTAGGGTTAATGTTTAGTGTTATGGTCCAGTTTAAGTGTTAGGGTGAGGGTTAACGGTTAGGATTACGCTTAGAGGTTGGGGATATAGTGAGGGTTCAGTGTTAGGGTTAGGTTTAGGGTTCAGGGTTAAGGTTAGCTGTAGGGGTTATGGTTAGGGTTAGGTGTTAGGTTAGTGTCAGGGTTAGGTCTAGTCGTGAGGGTAAGGTTTAGGGTTAGCTTTAAGAGCTAGGGTTAGGTTTAATGGTTAGGATTAGGATTACGGTTAAAGGTTAGGGTAATGCTCAGGGGTTAGGGTGAAGGGTTAAGGGTTTTTGTTAGGCATAGCGTTGGGGTTAGAAGTAAGGGTTACTGTCAGTGTTAGGGTTGTAGGCAGGGTTACGGTTAGAGTTAGCGGTTTAGAATTAGGGTTAGGGATTAGGTGTTACAGTGACGACTAGGAGATAGGGTTAGAATTATGGGATAGGGGTTGTTCTCAGGAAATGGGTTATGCACTAACGTTAGGATAAGAGGTTAAAGTTAGGCTCATGGTGAGGTTTACGTGTTAAGGGGAGAAATAGGAACAGGGTTAGGTGTTATGTTCACGGTGAGGGATATCTGTTACAGGTATTGTTTATGCTTAGCGCACGGGCCCTGTCTGCCTTAGGCGGGGGTGGGGGGAGGTTAGGGGACTGGGATTGTCACCAGGATCCCACTGTATCGTACTCTGGGTATGGGCCCGTAGGTTTGATGCAGGACACAGTGGTAGAGCCTCCTTTCACGCATGGCATGGGAGGATTGCAGGCTTTCTAAACTCTAAGAAAGCAAGAAGTCTGAGAATTAGATTTAGGGTTAGGATTCTGGTTAGGGTTAAGGATGAAGTTTAGTGTTAGGGTGAGGGCTTAGGGTTAGGGATTAGGGTTAGGGTTAATGGTTACTCTTAGGTTTAACGGTTACAGTTCGGTTTAGGGTTGAGGTTTACGGTTAGGGTTAAGATGAGGGATTAGGGTTTGGTATAGGGTTAGGGTTAAGTACAGGGTTAGGGTTAAGTGTTAGGTTTACGGTTGAAGATTAGGATTAGGGTTAGGATTAAAGGTTAGCGTGAGAGTTAACGGTTAGGGTTAAGGTTAAGAGTTAGGGTTAGGGTTTAGGTTTAGGGTTATGGGTTAGGGTTAGCTTTAGGGTTCGAGTTATGTGTTAGGGTTTGTGTTAGAGGTTAGGGTTAGGTTTACTGGTCACGGTTAGGGTTACGTTTAGGGGTTAGCATTAGGGTTAAGGATTAGGTTTAGGATAAGGGTTTAGAGTTAGTGTTGGGCTTTAGGCTCGGGGCTTAGGTTCAGGGTCAGGGGTTAGCGTTGGTGGTAGGGCTTAGATTTATCGGTCAGTTTAAGGGCACAGGACCTGGTTAATCTACTGTGAGAGGGGTGCGGTCGGAGTCATCACGAAAGCACAACATCATTCCCTGGGCCCTGGGACAAGATCTACATGCAGGACTCAGGCGGAGCCTCATCTCACACATGGCATGGCTGTATTGTAGGCTTGCTTCACTCGGGAATGGAAGTAGTGTGAGAATTAGGGTTAGGGTTGGGGTTAGGGGTTTCGAGTTAGGGGTTAGGCTTGGAGTCAGGGTCAGGTGCTAGGGATTAGTGGTTAGGGTTAGAGTTAGTGTTACGGGTTAGGTGTTAACTCTGGTTTAGGGGGCCAGGGTAAGGTTTAGGTTTGGAGTTAGCGTTAGTGTTAAGGGATAGGGTTAGGGTTAAGGGTTAGGCTTAGGGTAAGGGTTCAGGTTTAGGGTTAGGGTCAGGGTTAAGGTTTAGGGTGAGGGTTAACAGTTAGGGATAGGGTTAGGGGGTTAGGGATAGGATTAGGTTTAAGGGTTAGGTTTATGGTTCAGGTTTAAGGTTAACATTAGGGGGTTAGGGTTAGTGTTAACTGTAAGTCAGTGTTAGGGTTAGATCTCTAGGCATTAAGGTAAAGGTTAGGTTTAAGGTTAAGTGTTAGGGTTATGTTTAATGGTTAGGCTTGGGATTAGGGTTAAGTGTTAGGGTTAAGGTTAGGGGTTATGACTAAGGATCAACGGTTAGGGTTATTTTTATGCGTAGGGTTAGGGTAAGGTGTTAGGGTTAGTGTTAGTGTTGTTGGTAGGGTTAAGGTTAGGGTTGGCGTTTCAGAATTCGGGATCAGGTGTTATGGTTATGGCTAGGAGTTAGCGTTAGAATTACAGTATAGTGCTTTTTCTCAGGGTGTCATGCATTAACGTTAAGATAAGGTGTTAAAGTTAGGGTTATGGTGAGCTTTACCTCTTAAGGTGAGCAGTATGATCAGGGTTAGGTGTTATGTTCTGGGTTAGTCTTATGGGTGAGGGGTAGGGTTTATGCTCTGGGCACGGGCCCTGTATGCACTAGGAGGCAAAGATAGGGGTCTGTGATGGTCGCTGGTAACCTACTCTATCGTATGCAGTGTATGGGCCTCTGGTTTCCTGCAGCACACTGTCGCAGAGCGGGCTTTCATGCATGGCTTAGTAGGATTGTAGGCTTTCAAAACTCTGAGAAAGCAAGAAGTCTGAGAATTAGATTTCGGGTTAGGATTACGGCACGGTTTAGGGATGAAGATTAGTGTTAGGGTGAGGGCTTAGGGTTAAGGGTTAGGGTTAGGGTTAGGGTTGATGGTAGGTTGAAGTTTAGGGTTGGTACTTTAGAATATGGATGAGGTGTTATGGTTATGGCTAGGGGTTAGGTTTAGAATTATGGGATAGGGCTTCTTCTTTGGGTGCTATGCATTAACGTTAACATAAGGGGATAAATTAGTGTTATGGTTAGGTTTATGTTTTAAGGTGAGCAACAGGATCAGGGTTAGGTTTTATGTTTGGAGTTAGGGTTATCTGTTAGGGATAGTGTTTTTGCTTAGCGCACGGGCCCTGTCTTCACCAGGAGGGGGGGGTTAGGGACTAGGATTGCCACTGGGAACCCGCTCTATCATGCACTAGTTATGGGCCCCCGGGTTTCTTGCAGGACACAGTGGCAGAGCCTCCTTTTACTCATGACGTGGGAGAATTGTAGGCTTTCTAAACTCTGAGAAAGCAAGAAGTCTGAGAATTAGATTTAGGGGTAGGTTTATGGTAATGTTTAGGGATGAAGGTTAGTGTTAGGGTGCGTTCTTAAGGTCAGTGGTTAGGGTTAAAGGTTAGTGTTAGGTTTAACCGTTACAGTCAGGTTTATGGTTATGTTTTAGGGTTAGGGTTAAGGTTAAGGTTTAGCGTTTGGTACAGTGTTAGGCTTAAGTTTTAGCTTTAGCGTTAAAGATTAGGATTAGGGTTAGGGTTAAGGGCTAGTGTGAGGGTTAATGATAAGGATCAAGACTAAGGGCTAGGGTTTTTGTTAGTGTTAGGAATAAGTCTTCGTGTAGGCTTTAGGGTTAGCGTTAAGTGTTATGGTTAGGGTTAGGTTTAGGGTTCATGGTTAGTGTTATGTTTAGGGGTTAGTGTTAGGGTTAGGGCTTAGGTTTAGGGTAAGGTTTTAGAGTTCGTGTTCAGCGTTACGGTCGGAGCTTATGTTTACCGTTAGGGGTTAGTGTTAGTGTTAGGGCTGAGATTTAGCTTTTAGTTTAAGGGCACAGGACCTGTTTTATCTACGGTGAGAAGGGTGCTGTCGGAGTCTCCACGAAAGCACAAAATCGTTCCCTGATCCTTGGGAAAGGACCTACATGCAGGACTCAGGTGGAGCCTCATCTCACGCATAGTATAGCTGTATTGTAGGCTTGCTTCACTCTGAGAATGGAAGTAGTGTGAGAATCAGGGTTAGGGTTTGGGTTAGGGGTTTGGAGTTTGGGATTATGGTTCGAGTCAGGGTTAGGTCCTAGGGATTAGGAGTTAGGGTTAGTGTTAGGGATAGGGGTTAGTTGTTGGGTTTGGGTTAGGGTGCTAGGGTTAGGTTTAGGGTTGGGGTTAATATTAGGGTTAGCGTTTAGGGTTAAAGGATAGGATTATGGTTAAGGGTTTGGCTTAGGGTTAGGGTTAAGGGTTAGTGTTAAGGTTTAGGGTTAAGTTCAGGGTTACGTGTTAGGGTGAGGGTTAACAGTTAGGGTTATGGTTAGCGTCTTAGGGATAGGGTTAGGGTTAGAGTTAGGGGTTAGGATTAAGGGTGAAGTGTTAGGGTTATTTTTAGGCATAGTTTTAAAGTTAGGGGCTAGGGTAATGTTTGGTTTGATGGTAGGTTTAAGGTTAGGGTTAGCAGTTTAGAATTCGCATTAGGGATTAGGTGTTATGGTTATGGCTTGGAGTTAGGGTTAGAATTCAGAGATAGGAGTTGTTCTCAGGGTAAGTGTTATGCATTAACGTTATATAAGGGGTTAAATTTAGGGTTATGGTGAGATTTACATTTTAAGGTGAGCAATGGGATCAGGGTCAGGTGTTATGTTCAGGGTTATGGTTAGGGGTGAGGGGTAGGGTTTATGCTTACGACTCGGGCCCTGTCTGCACTAGGCAGGGGGGCAGGGGTTTGGGGTTGCGATTGTCGTCGGGAACCCACTCTAGTGTATGCTGAGTATGGGCACTGGGGTTTCCGGCAGGACACAGTGGTAGAGCCTCCTTTTATTCATGGCATGGGAGGATTGTAGGCTTTCTAACGCTGAGAAAGCAAGAAGTCTGATAATTAGATTTAGGGTTAGGATTATAGTTAGGGTTAGGAATGAGGTTAGTGCTAGGGTGAGGGATTAGGGCTAGGGATTATGGGTAGAGTTAAGGTTAAATGTTAGAGTTAGGTTTAACGGTTACAGTTAGGTTTAGGGTTACGTTTTAGGGTGAGGGTTATGGTTAGGGGTTAGGGTTTGGTACAGGGTTAGGGTTAAGTGTTAGGTTTAGGGTTAAAGATTAGAATTCGGATTAGGGTTGACGGTTAGTGTGAGTGTTAATGGTTAAGTTTGTGTTTAAGGGTTAGGGTTAGGGTTTAGGGCTAGTGTTAAGCGTTCGTGTTAGATTTAGGG
>NW_027183001.1:80000-95000 GCF_041146395.1 Eulemur rufifrons
AAGGGGAGAAATAGGAACAGGGTTGGGTGTTATGTTCAGGGTTAGGGTTATCTGTTAAAGGTATTGTTTATGCTTAGTGCACGGGCCCTGTCTGCATTGGGCGGGCGGGGGGAGTTTAGGGGGCTGGGATTGTACCCGGGAACCCACTCTATCATACTCTCGGTATGAGCCCGTGGGTTTCATGCAGGACGCAGAGGTAGAGCCTCCTTTCACGCATAGCATGGGAAGATTGCAGGCTTTCTAAACTCTAAGAAAGCAAGAAGTCTGAGAATTAGATTTAGGGTTAGGATTATGGTTAGGGTTAAGGATGAAGTTTAGTGTTAGGGTGAGGGCTTAGGGTTACGGATTAGGGTTAGGGTTAAAGGTTACTCTTACGTTTAATGGTTACACTTTGGTATAGGGTTGAGGTTTACCGTTAGGATTAAGATGAGGGGTTAGGGTTTGGTACAGGGTTAGGGTTAAGTGTTAGGTTTAGGGTTGAAGATTAGGATTAGGGTTAGGATTAAAGGTTAGCGTGAGATTTAACGCTTAGGGTTAAGGTTAAGAGTTAGGGTTTAGGGTTAGGGTTAGGTTTAGGGTTAGTTTTAGGGTTAGAGTTATGTGCTACGCTTTGTGTTAGAGGTTAGGGTTAGGTTTACTGGTCACGGTTAGGGTTACGTTTAGGGGGTAGCATTAGGGTTAGGGTTAGGGTTAAGGGATAGGATTAGGGTTAAGTGTTGGGCTTAGGGTTAGGGTTTAGTCTTAGGGTTAGCATTAAGGATTTGGGTTAGGGTCAGGGTTAAATGCTTGGTTGCGGGTAATGGTTAGGGTCAGGGTTAAGGTTCACGGATAGGGTTAGTGTTAAGGGTTATGGGTAGGTTTAGGGTTCAGGGTTAGAGTTTGCATTAGTGCTTAAGGTTAGGATTAGGCGGTAGGTTAGATTTAGGGTTAGATCTAGGCGTTAGGGTAAGGGCTAGCGTTAGGGTTAAGAGATAGGGTTAGGTTTAATGCTTATTATTAGGGTTAGGGTTTGGGGTTAAAGTAAGTGTTAGGGGTTAGGTTTCAGGATCAAAGGTTAGAGTTATTTTTAGCTGTAGTGTTAGGGTTAGGGATAAGGGATCCCATTATCATTAAGGGTCTTCCTTACTGTAGGATTAAGGGATAGGCTTAGAGTTAAAGGTTAAGGTTAGGGTCAGTGTTAAGATTTAGGGTGAGGGTTAACAGTTAGGGTAAAGGTTAAGCGTTAGGGTTAGGGATTAGTGATTAGGGTTTTTGGTTAGTGTTAGGGTTAGCGGTTAGGAATTAGTGTTTTATGAAGGGGTATGGTTAGAATTAGGATTGGGGTTAGAGTTAGGGTGAGGTATAGGGGTTAGGTTTAGGGGTTAGTTTTAGGGTAAAAGGATAGGATTAGGGTTACGGGTTGGGCTTAGTTTTAGGGTTTAAGTTTACTGCTAGGGTTAGGGATAGGGTTCAGGCTTAGCTTTAGGGGTTCTGCTTAGGGTTAGGTGTTAGGTTAGTGTCAGGGTTAGGTCTAGTCGTGAGGGCAAGGTTCAGGGTTATCTTTAAGAGCTAGGGTTAGGTTTCATGGTTAGGATTAGGATTAGGGTTAAGGGTTAGGGTAAGGCTTAGGGGTTAGGGTGCAGCGTTAGGGTTTTTGTTAGGCATAGCGTTGGGGTTAGAAGTAAGGGTTACTGTCAGTGTTAGGGTTGTAGGTAGGGTTACGGTTAGGGTTAGCGGTTTAGAATTAGGGTTAGGGATTGGGTGTCACAGTGATGACTAGGAGATAGGGTTAGAATTATGGGATAGGGGTTGTTCTCAGGAAATGGGTTATGCATTAACGTTAGGATAAGAGGTTAAAGTTAGGCGCACGGTGAGGTTTACGTGTTAAGGGGAGAAATAGGAACAGGGTTGGGTGTTATGTTCAGGGTTAGGGTTATCTGTTAAAGGTTTTGTTTATGCTTAGCGCACGGGCCCTGTCTGCATTAGGCGGGCGGGGGGAGTTTAGGGGGCTGGGATTGTACCCGGGAACCCACTCTATCATACTCTGGGCATGGGCCCGTGGGTTTCATGCAGGACACAGTGGTAGAGCCTCCTTTCATGCATGGGATGGGAGGATTGCAGGCTTTCTAAACTCTAAGAAAGTAAGAAGTCTGAGAATTAGATTTAGGGTTAGGATTATGGTTAGGGTTAAGGATGAAGTTTAGTGTTAGGGTGAGGGCTTAGGGTTAGGGCTTAGGGTTAGGGTTAAATGTTACTCTTAGGTTTAACGGTTACACTTTGGTTTAGGGTTGAGGTTTACGGTTAGGGTTAAGATCAGGGATTAGGGTTTGGTACAGGGTTAGGGTTAAGTGTTAGGTTTAGGGTTGAAGATTAGGATTAGGGTTAGGATTAAAGGTTAGCGTGAGAGTTAACGCTTAGGGTTAAGGTTAACAGTTAGGGTTTAGGGTTAGGCTTAGTGTTAGGGTTCGTTTTAGGGTTAGAGTTATGTACTATGGTTTGTGTTAGAGGTTAGGGTTAGGTTTACTGGTCACGGTGAGGGTTACGTTTAGGGGTTAGCATTAGGGTTAGGGTTAAGGGATAGGATTAGGGTTAAGTGTTGGGCGTAGGGTGAGGGTTTAGTGTTAGGGTTATCATTAAGGATTAGGGGTAGGGTCAGGGTTAAATGCTTGGGTGCGGGTAATGGTTAGGGTCAGGGTTAAGGTTGACGGATAGGGTTAGTGTTAAGGGTTACGGGTAGGTTTAGGGTTGAGGGTTAGAGTTAGCATTAGGGCTTAAGTTTAGGATTAGGCGGTAGGTTCGATTTAGGGTTAGATCTAGGCATTAGGGTAAGGGCTAGCGTTAGGGTTAAGAGATAGGGTTAGGTTTAATGCTTAGGATTAGGGTTAGGGTTTGGGGTTAAAGTAAGTGTTAGGGGTTAGGATTAAGGATCAAAGGTTAGGGTTATTTTTAGCTGTAGTGTTAGGGTTAGGGATAAGGGATCCCATTAGCATTAAGGGTCTTCCTTACTGTAGGGTTAAAGGTTAGGCTTAGAGTTAAAGGTTAAGGTTAGGGTCAGTGTTAAGATTTAGGGTGAGGGTTAACAGTTAGGGTAAAGGTTAAGCGTTAGGGTTAAGGATTAGTGATTAGGGTTTTTCGTTAGTGTTAGGGTTAGCGGTTAGGAGTTAGTGTTTTATGAAGGGGTATGGTTACAATTAGGATTGGGGTTAGAGTTAGGGTGAGGTATAGGGGTTAGGTTTAGGGGTTAGTTTTAGGGTAAAAGGATAGGATTAGGGTTACGGGTTGGGCTTAGGTTTAGGGTTAAAGTTCACTGCTAGGGTTAGGGATAGGGTTCAGGGTTAGCTTTAGGGGTTCTGGTTAGGGTTAGGTGTTAGGTTAGTGTCAGGGTTAGGTCTAGTCGTGAGGGTAAGGTTTAGGGTTAGCTTTAAGAGCTAGGGTTAGGTTTAGTGGTTAGGATTAGGATTAGGGTTAAGGGTTAGGGTAAGGCTTAGGGGTTAGGGTGAAGGGTTAGGGTAAAGGGTTAGGGTTTTTGTTAGGCATAGCGTTGGGGTTAGAAGTAAGGGTTACTGTCAGTGTTAGGGTTGTAGGTAGGGTTACGGTTAGGGTTAGCGGTTTAGAATTAGGGTTAGGGATTAGGTGTCACAGTGATGACTAGGAGAGAGGGTTAGAATTATGGGATAGGGGTTGTTCTCAGGAAATGGGTTATGCATTAACGTTAGGATAAGAGGTTAAAGTTAGGCGCACGGTGAGGTTTACGTGTTAAGGGGAGAAATAGGAACAGGGTTGGGTGTCATGTTCAGGGTTAGGGTTATCTGTTAAAGGTATTGTTTATGCTTAGCGCACGGGCCCTGTCTGCATTAGGCGGGCGGGGGGAGTTTAGGGGGCTGGGATTGTACCCGGGAACCCACTCTATCATACTCTGTGTATGGGCCCGTGGGTTTCATGCAGGACACAGTGGTAGAGCCTCCTTTCACGCATGGCATGGGAGGATTGCAGGCTTTCTAAACTCTAAGAAAGCAAGAAGTCTGAGAATTAGATTTAGGGTTAGGATTATGGTTAGGGTTAAGGATGAAGTTTAGTGTTAGGGTGAGGGCTTAGGGTTAGGGCTTAGGGTTAGGGTAAAGGTTACTCTTAGGTTTAACGGTTACACTTTTTTTTAGGGTTGAGGTTTACGGTTAGGGTTAAGATGAGGGGTTAGGGTTTGGTACAGGGTTAGGGTTAAGTGTTAGGTTTAGGGTTGAAGATTAGGATTAGGGTTAGGATTAAAGGTTAGCATGAGAGTTAACGCTTAGGGTTAAGGTTAAGAGTTAGGGGTTAGGGTTAGGTTTAGGGTTCGTTTTAAGGTTAGAGTTATGTGCTGTGGTTTGTGTTAGAGGTTAGGGTTAGGTTTACTGGTCACGGTGAGGGTTACGTTTAGGGGTTAGCATTAGGGTTAGGGTTAAGGGATAGGATTAGGGATAAGTGTTTGGCTTAGGATTAGGGTTTAGTGTTAGGGTTATCATTAAGGATTAGGGGTAGGATCAGGGTTAAATGCTTTGGTGCGGGTAATGGTTAGGGTCAGGGTTAAGGTTGACGGATAGGGTTAGTGTTAAGGGTTACGGGTAGGTTTAGGGTTCAGGGTTAGAGTTAGCATTAGGGCTTAAGGTTAGGATTAGGCGGTAGGTTCGATTTAGGGTTAGATCTAGGCGTTAGGGTAAGGGCTAGCGTTAGGGTTAAGAGATAGGTTTAGGTTTAATGCTTAGGATTAGGGTTAGGGTTTGGGGTTAAAGTAAGTGTTAGGGGTTAGGTTTAAGGATCAAAGGTTAGGGTTATTTTTAGCTGTAGTGTTAGGGTTAGGGATAAGGGATCCCATTAGCATTAAGGGTCTTCCTTACTGTAGGGTTAAGGGTTAGGCTTAGAGTTAAAGGTTAAGGTTAGGGTCAGTGTTAAGATTTGGGGTGAGGGTTAACGGTTAGGGTAAAGGTTAAGGGTTAGGGTTAGGGATTAGTGATTAGGGTTTTTGGTTAGTGTTAGGGTTAGCGGTTAGGAGTTAGTGTTTTATGAAGGGGTATGGTTAGAATTAGGATTGGGGTTAGAGTTAGGGTGAGGTATAGGGGTTAGGTTTAGGGTAAAAGGATAGGATTAGGGTTACGGGTTGGGCTTAGGTTTAGGGTTAAAGTTTACTGCTAGGGTTAGGGATAGGGTTCAGGGTTAGCTTTAGGCGTCTGGTTAGGGTCAGGTGTTAGGTTAGTGTCAGGGTTAGGTCTAGTCGTGAGGGTAAGGTTTAGGGTTAGCTTTAAGAGCTAGGGTTACGTTTAATGGTTAGGATTAGGATTAGGGTTAAGGGTTAGGGTAAGGCTTAGGGGTTAGGGTGACGGGTTAGGGTCAAGGGTTAGGGTTTTTGTTAGGCATAGCGTTGGGGTTAGAAGTAAGGGTTACTGTCAGTGTTAGGGTTGTAGGTAGGGTTACGGTTAGGGTTAGCGGTTTAGAATTAGGGTTAGGGATTAGGTGTCACAGTGATGACTAGGAGATAGGGTTAGAATTATGGGATAGGGGTTGTTCTCAGGAAATGGGTTATGCATTAACGTTAGGATAAGAGGTTAAAGTTAGGCGCACGGTGAGGTTTACGTGTTAAGGGGAGAAATAGGAACAGGGTTGGGTGTTATGTTCAGGGTTAGGGTTATCTGTTAAAGGTATTGTTTATGCTTAGCGCACGGGCCCTGTCTGCATTAGGCGAGCGGGGGGAGTTTAGGGGGCTGGGATTGTACCCGGGAACCCACTCTATCATACTCTGGGTATGGGCCCGTGGGTTTCATGCAGGACACAGTGGTAGAGCCTCCTTTCACGCATGGCATGGGAGGATTGCAGGCTTTCTAAACTCTAAGAAAGCAAGAAGTCTGAGAATTAGATTTAGGGTTAGGATTATGGTTAGGGTTAAGGATGAAGTTTAGTGTTAGGGTGAGGGCTTAGGGTTAGGGATTAGGGTTAGTGTTAAAGGTTACTCTTAGTTTTAACAGTTACACTTTGGTTTAGGGTTGAGGTTTACGGTTAGGGTTAAGATGAGGGGTTAGGGTTAGGTACAGGTTTAGGGTTAAGTGTTAGGTTTAGGGTTGAAGATTAGGATTAGGGTTAGGATTAAAGGTTAGCATGAGAGTTAACGCTTAGGGTTAAGGTTAAGAGTTAGGGTTTAAGGTTAGGGTTAGGGTTAGGGTTAGGGTTCGTTTTAGGGTTAGAGTTATGTGCTATGGTTTGTGTTAGAGGTTAGGGTTAGGTTTACTGGTCACGGTGAGGGTTACGTTTAGGGGTTAGCATTAGGGTTAGGGTTAAGGGATAGGATTAGGGATAAGTGTTGGGCGTAGGGTGAGGGTTTAGTGTTAGGGTTATCATTAAGGATTAGGGGTAGGTTCAGGGTTAAATGCTTGGGTGCGGGTAATGGTTAGGTCAGGATTAAGGTTCACGGATAGGGTTAGTGTTAAGGGTTACGGGTAGGTTTAGGGTTCAGGGTTAGAGTTACCATTAGGGCTTAAGGTTAGGATTAGGCGGTAGGTTAGATTTAGGGTTAGATCTAGGCGTTAGGGTAAGGGCTAGCGTTAGGGTTAAGAGATAGGGTTAGGTTTAATGCTTAGGATTAGGGTTAGGGTTTGGGGTTAAAGTAAGTGTTAGGGGTTAGGTTTAAGGATCCAAGGTTAGGGTTATTTTTAGCTGTAGTGTTAGGGTTAGGGATAAGGGATCCCATTAGCATTAAGGGTCTTCCTTACTGTAGGGTTAAGGGTTAGGCTTAGAGTTAAAGGTTAAGGTTAGGGTCAGTGTTAAGATTTAGGGTGAGGGTTAACGGTTAGGGTAAAGGTTAAGCGTTAGGGTTAGGGATTAGTGATTAGGGTTTTTGGTTAGTGTTAGGGTTAGCGGTTAGGAGTTAGTGTTTTATGAAGGGGTATGGTTAGAATTAGGATTGGGGTTAGAGTTAGAGTGAGGTATAGGGGTTAGGTTTAGGGGTTAGTTTTAGGGTAAAAGGATAGGATTAGGGTTACGGGTTGGGCTTAGGTTTAGGGTTAAAGTTTACTGCTAGGGTTAGGGATAGGGTTCAGGGTTAGCTTTAGGGGTTCTGGTTAGGGTTAGGTGTTAGGTTAGTGTCAGGGTTAGGTCTAGTCGTGAGGGTAAGGTTTAGGGTTAGCTTTAAGTGCTAGGGTTAGGTTTAATGGTTAGGATTAGGATTAGGATTAAGGGTTAGGGTAAGGCTTAGGGGTTAGGGTGAAGGGTTAGGGTCAAGGGTTAGGGTTTTTCTTAGGCATAGCGTTGTGGTTAGAAGTAAGGGTTACTGTCAGTGTTAGGGTTGTAGGTAGGGTTACGGTTAGGGTTAGCGGTTTAGAATTAGGGTTAGGGATTTGGTGTCACAGTGATGACTAGGAGATAGGGTTAGAATTATGGGATAGGGGTTGTTCTCAGGAAATGGGTTATGCATTAACGTTAGGATAAGAGGTTAAAGTTAGGCGCACGGTGAGATTTACGTGTTAAGGGGAGAAATAGGAACAGGGTTGGGTGTTATGTTCAGGGTTAGGGTTATCTGTTAAAGGTATTGTTTATGCTTAGCGCACGGGCCCTGTCTGCATTAGGCGGGCGGGGGGAGTTTAGGGGGCTGGGATTGTACCCGGGAACCCACTCTATCATACTCTGGGTATGGGCCCGTGGGTTTCATGCAGGACACAGTGGTAGAGCCTCCTTTCACGTATGGCATGGGAGGATGGCAGGCTTTCTAAACTCTAAGAAAGCAAGAAGTCTGAGAATTAGATTTAGGGTTAGGATTCTGGTTAGGGTTAAGGATGAAGTTTAGTGTTAGGGTGAGGGCTTAGGGTTAGGGATTAGGGTTAGGTTTAAAGGTTACTCTTAGGTTTAACGGTTACACTTTGGTTTCGGGTTGAGGTTTACGGTGAGGGTTAAGATGAGGGGTTAGGGTTAGGTACAGGGTTAGGGTTAAGTGTTAGGTTTAGGGTTGAAGATTAGGATTAGGGTTAGGATTAAAGGTTAGCGTGAGAGTTAACGCTTAGGGTTAAGGTTAAGAGTTAGGATTTAGGGTTAGGGTTAGGGTTAGGGTTAGTTTTAGGGTTAGAGTTATGTGCTATGGTTTGTGTTAGAGGTTAGGGTTAGGTTTACTGGTGACGGTTATGATTACGTTTAGGGGTTAGCATTAGGGTTAGGGTTAGGGTTAAGGGATAGGAATAGGGTTAAGTGCTGGGCTTAGGGTAGGGTTTAGTGTTAGGGTTATCATTAAGGATTATGGTTAGGGTTAGGGTTAAATGCTTGTTGCGGTTAATGGTTATCGTCAGGTATAAGGTTCACGGATAGGGTTAGTGTTAAGGGTTACGGGTAGGTTTAGGGTTCAGGGTTAGAGTTAGCATTAGGGCTTAAGGTTAGGATTAGGCGCTAGGTTAGATTTAGGGTTAGATCTAGGCGTTAGGGTAAGGTCTAGCGTTAGGGTTAAGAGATAGGGTTAGATTTAATGCTTAGGATTAGGGTTAGGGTTTGGGGTTAAAGTAAGTGTTAGGGGTTAGGTTTAAGGATCCAAAGTTAGGGTTATTTTTAGCTGTAGTGTTAGGGTTAGGGATAAGGGATCCCATTAGCATTAAGGGTCTTCCTTACTGTAGGGTTAAGGGTTAGGCTTAGAATTAAAGGTTAAGGTTAGGGTCAGTGTTAAGTTTTAGGGTGACGGTTAACGGTTAGGGTAAAGGTTAAGCGTTAGGGTTAGGGATTAGTGATTAGGGTTTTTGGTTAGTGTTAGGGTTAGCGGTTAGGAGTTAGTGTTTTATGAAGGGGTATGGTTAGAATTAGGATTGGGTTTAGAGTTAGGGTGAGGTATAGGGGTTAGGTTTAGGGGTTAGTTTTAGGGTAAAAGGATAGGATTAGGGTTACGGGTTGGGCTTAGGTTTAGGTTTAAAGTTTACTGCTAGGGTTAGGGATAGGGTTCAGGGTTAGCTTTAGGGGTTCTGGTTAGGGTTAGGTGTTAGGTTAGTGTCAGAGTTAGGTCTCGTCGTGAGGGTAAGGTTTAGGGTTAGCTTTAAGAGCTAGGGTTAGGTTTAATGGTTAGGATTAGGATTAGGGTTAAGGGTTAGGGTAAGGCTTAGGGGTTAGGGTGAAGGGTTAGGGTCAAGGGTTAGGGTTTTTGTTAGGCATAGCGTTGGGGTTAGAAGTAAGGGTTACTGTCAGTGTTAGGGTTGTAGGTAGGGTTACGGTTAGGGTTAGCGGTTTAGAATTAGGGTTAGGGATTAGGTGTCACAGTGATGACTAGGAGATAGGGTTAGAATTATGGGATAGGGGTTGTTCTCAGGAAATGGGTTATGCATTAACGTTAGGATAAGAGGTTAAGTTAGGCGCACGGTGAGGTTTACGTGTTAAGGGGAGAAATAGGAACAGGGTTGGGTGTTATGTTCAGGGTTAGGGTTATCTGTTAAAGGTATTGTTTATGCTTAGCGCACGGGCCCTGTCTGCATTAGGCGGGCGGGGGGAGTTTAGGGGGCTGGGATTGTACCCGGGAACCCACTCTATCATACTCTGGGTATGGGCCCGTGGGTTTCATGCAGGACACAGTGGTAGAGCCTCCTTTCACGCATGGCATGGGAGGATTGCAGGCTTTCTAAACTCTAAGAAAGCAAGAAGTCTGAGAATTAGATTTAGGGTTAGGATTCTGGTTAGGGTTAAGGATGAAGTTTAGTGTTTGGGTGAGGGCTTAGGGTTACGGATTAGGGTTAGGGTTAAATGTTACTCTTAGGTTTAACGGTTACACTTTGGTTTAGGGTTGAGGTTTACGGTTAGGGTTAAGATGAGGGGTTAGGGTTTGGTACAGGGTTAGGGTTAAGTGTTAGGTTTAGGGTTGAAGATTAGGATTAGGGTTAGGATTAAAGGTTAGCGTGAGAGTTAACGCTTAGTGTTAAGGTTAAGAGTTAGGGTTTAGGGATAGGGTTAGGGTTAGGGTTAGTTTTAGGGTTAGAGTTATGTGCTATGGTTTGTGTTAGAGGTTAGGGTTAGGTTTATTGGTCACGGTTAGGGTTACGTTTAGGGGGTAGCATTAGGGTTAGAGTTAGGGTTAAGGGATAGGATTAGGGATAAGTGTTGGGCTTAGGGTTAGGGTTTAGTGTTAGGGTTATCATTAAGGATTAGGGTTAGGGTCATGGTTAAATGCTTGGGTGCGGGTAATGGTTAGGGTCAGGGTTAAGGTTCACGGATAGGGTTAGTGTTAAGGGTTATGGGTATGTTTAGGGTTCAGGGTTAGTGTTAGCATTAGTGCTTAAGGTTAGGATTAGGCGGTAGGTTAGATTTAGGGTTAGATCTAGGCGTTAGGGTAAGGGCTAGCGTTAGGGTTAAGAGATAGGGTTAGGTTTAATGCTTAGGATTAGGGTTAGGGTTTGGGGTTAAAGTAAGTGTTAGGGGTTAGGTTTAAGGATCCAAGGTTAGGGTTATTTTTAGCTGTAGTGTTAGGGTTAGGGATAAGGGATCCCATTAGCATTAAGGGTCTTCCTTACTGTAGGGTTAAGGGTTAGGCTTAGAGTTAAAGGTTAAGGTTAGGGTCAGTGTTAAGATTTAGGTTGAGGGTTAATAATTAGGGTAAAGGTTAAGCGTTAGGGTTAGGGATTAGTGATTAGGGTTTTTGGTTAGTGTTAGGGTTAGCGGTTAGGAGTTAGTGTTTTATGAAGGGGTATGGTTAGAATTAGGATTGGGGTTAGATTTAGGGTGAGGTATAGGGGTTAGGTTTAGGGGTTAGTTTTAGGGTAAAAGGATAGGATTAGGGTTACGGGTTGGGCTTAGGTTTAGGGTTAAAGTTTACTGCTAGGGTTAGGGATAGGGTTCAGGGTTAGATTTAGGGGTTCTGGTTAGGGTTAGGTGTTAGGTTAGTGTCAGAGTTAGGTCTAGTCGTGAGGGTAAGGTTTAGGGTTAGCTTTAAGAGCTAGGGTTAGGTTTAATGGTTAGGATTAGGATTAGGGTTAAGGGTTAGGGTAAGGCTTAGGGGTTAGGGTGAAGGGTTAGGGTCAAGGGTTAGGGTTTTTGTTAGGCATAGCGTTTGGGTTAGATGTAAGGGTTACTGTCAGTGTTAGGGTTGTAGGTAGGGTTACGGTTAGGGTTAGCGGTTTAGAATTAGGGTTAGGGATTAGGTGTCACAGTGATGACTAGGAGATAGGGTTAGAATTATGGGATAGGGGTTGTTCTCAGGAAATGGGTTATGCATTAACGTTAGGATAAGAGGTTAAAGTTAGGCGCACGGTGAGGTTTACGTGTTAAGGGGAGAAATAGGAACAGGGTTGGGTGTTATGTTCAGGGTTAGGGTTATCTGTTAAAGGTATTGTTTATGCTTAGCGCACGGGCCCTGTCTGCATTAGGCGGGCGGGGGGAGTTTAGGGGGCTGGGATTGTACCCGGGAACCCACTCTATCATACTCTGGGTATGGGCCCGTGGGTTTCATGCAGGACACAGTGGTAGAGCCTCCTTTCACGCATGGCATGGGAGGATTGCAGGCTTTCTAAACTCTAAGAAAGCAAGAAGTCTGAGAATTAGATTTAGGGTTAGGATTCTGGTTAGGGTTAAGGATGAAGTTTAGTGTTAGGGTGAGGGCTTAGGGTTAGGGATTAGGGTTAGGGTTAAAGGTTACTCTTAGGTTTAACGGTTACACTTTGGTTTAGGGTTGAGGTTTACGGTTAGGGTTAAGATGAGGGGTTAGGGTTTGGTACAGGGTTAGGGTTAAGTGTTAGGTTTAGGGTTGAAGATTAGGATTAGGGTTAGGATTAAAGGTTAGCGTGAGAGTTAACGCTTAGGGTTAAGGTTAAGAGTTTGGGTTTAGGGTTAGGGTTAGGGTTAGTTTTAGGGTTAGAGTTATGTGCTATGGTTTGTGTTAGAGGTTAGGGTTAGGTTTACTCGTCACGGTTAGGGTTACGTTTAGGGGTTAGCATTAGGGTTAGGGTTAGGGTTAGGGTTAAGGGATAGGATTAGGGTTAAGTGTTGGGCTTAGGGTTAGGGTTTAGTGTTAAGGTTAACATTAAGGATTAGGGTTAGGGTCAGGGTTAAATGCTTGGGTGCGGGTAATGGTTAGGGTCAGGGTTTAGGTTCACGGATAAGGTTAGTGTTAAGGGTTACAGGTAGGTTTAAGGTTCAGGGTTAGTGTTAGCATTAGGGCTTAAGGTTAGGATTAGGCGGTAGGTTAGATTTAGGGTTAGATCTAGGCGTTAGGGTGATGGCTAGCGTTAGGGTTAAGAGATAGGGTTAGGTTTAATGCTTAGGATTAGGGTTAGGGTTTGGGGTTAAAGTAAGTGTTAGGGGTTAGGTTTAAGGATCCAAGGTTAGGGTTATTTTTAGCTGTAGTGTTAGGGTTATGGATAACGGATCCCATTAGCATTAAGGGTCTTCCTTCCTGTAGGGTTAAGGGTTAGGCTTAGAGTTAAAGGTTCAGGTTAGGGTCAGTGTTAAGATTTAGGGTGAGGGTTAATGGTTAGGGTAAAGGTTATGCGTTAGGGTTAGAAATTAGTGATTAGGGTTTTTGGTTAGTGTTAGGGTTAGCGGTTAGGAGTTAGTGTTTTATGAAGGGGTATGATTAGAATTAGGATTGGGGTTAGAGTTAGGGTGAGGTATAGGGGTTAGGTTTAGGGGTTAGTTTTAGGGTAAAAGGATAGGATTAGGGTTACGGGTTGGGCTTAGGTTTAGGGTTAAAGTTTACTGCTAGGGTTAGGGATAGGGTTCAGGGTTAGCTTTAGGGGTTCTGGTTAGGGTTAGGTGTTAGGTTAGTGTCAGGGTTAGGTCTAGTCGTGAGGGTAAGGTTTAGGGTTAGCTTTAAGAGCTAGGGTTAGGTATAATGGTTAGGATTAGGATTAGGGTTAAGGGTTAGGGTAAGGCTTAGGGGTTAGGGTGAAGGGTTAGGGTCAAGGGTTAGAGTTTTTGTTAGGCATAGCATTGGGGTTAGAAGTAAGGGTTACTGTCAGTGTTAGGGTTGTAGGTAGGGTTACGGTTAGGGTTAGCGGTTTAGAATTAGGGTTAGGGTTAGGTGTCACAGTGATTACTAGGAGATAGGGTTAGAATTATGGGATGGGGTTGTTCTCAGGAAATGGGTTATGCATTAACGTTAGGATAAGAGGTTAAAGTGAGGTGCACGGTAAGGTTTACGTGTTAAGGGGAGAAATACGAACAGGGTTGGGTGTTATGTTCAGGGTTAGGGTTATCTGTTAAAGGTATTGTTTATGCTTAGCGCACGGGCCCTGTCTGCATTAGGTGGGCGGGGGGAGTTTAGGGGGCTGGGATTGTACCCGGGAATCCACTCTATCATACGCTGGGTATGGGCCCGTGGGTTTCATGCAGGACACAGTGGTAGAGCCTCCTTTCACGCATGGCATGGGAGGATTGCAGGCTTTCTAAACTCTAAGAAAGCAAGAAGTCTGAGAATTAGATTTAGGGTTAGGATTCTGGTTAGGGTTAAGGATGAAGTTTAGTGTTAGGGTGAGGGCTTAGGGATAGGGATTAGGGTTAGGGTTAAAGGTTACTCTTAGGTTTAACGGTTACACTTTAATTTAGGGTTGAGGTTTACAGTTAGGGTTAAGATGAGGGGTTAGCGTTTGGTACAGGGTTAGGGTTAAGTGTTAGGTTTAGGGTTGAAGATTAGGATTAGGGTTAGGATTAAAGGTTAGCGTGAGAGTTAACGCTTAGGGTTAAGGTTAAGTGTTAGGGTTTAGGGTTAGGGTTAGGGTTAGTTTTAGGGTTAGAGTTATGTGCTATGGTTTGTGTTAGAGGTTAGGGTTAGGTTTACTCGTCACGGTTGGGGTTACGTTAGGGGTTAGCATTAGGGTTAGGGTTAGGGTTAGGGTTAAGGGATAGGATTAGGGTTAAGTGTTGGGCTTAGGGTTAGGGTTTAGTGTTAAGGTTAGCATTAAGGTTTAGGGTTAGGGTCAGGGTTAAATGCTTGGGTGCGGGTAATGGTTAGGGTCAGGGTTTAGGTTCACGGATAGGGTTAGTGTTAAGGGTTACAGGTAGGTTTAAGGTTCAGGGTTAGTGTTAGCACTAGGGCTTAAGGTTAGGATTAGGCGGTAGGTTAGATTTAGGGTTAGATCTAGGCGTTAGGGTGATGGCTAGCGTTAGGGTTAAGAGATAGGGTTAGGTTTAATGCTTAGGATTAGGGTTAGGGTTTGGGGTTAAAGTAAGTGTTAGGGGTTAGGTTTAAGGATCCAAGGTTAGGGTTATTTTTAGCTGCAGTGTTAGGGTTAGGGATAAGGGATCCCATTAGCATTAAGGGTCTTCCTTACTGTAGGGTTAAGGGTTAGGCTTAGAGTTAAAGGTTAAGGTTAGGGTCAGTGTTAAGATTTAGGGTGAGGGTTAACGGTTAGGGTAAAGGTTATGCGTTAGGGTTAGGAATTAGTGATTAGGGTTTTTGGTTAGTGTTAGGGTTAGCGGTTAGGAGTTAGTGTTTTATGAAGGGGTATGGTTAGAATTAGGATTGGGGTTAGAGTTAGGGTGAGTTATAGGGGTTAGGTTTAGGGGTTAGTTTTAGGGTAAAAGGATAGGATTAGGGTTACGGGTTGGGCTTAGGTTTAGGGTTAAAGTTTACTGCTAGGGTTAGGGATAGGGTTCAGGGTATCTTTAGGATTTCTGGTTAGGGTTAGGTGTTAGGTTAGTGTCAGGGTTAGGTCTAGTCGTGAGGGTAAGGTTTAGGGTTAGCTTTAAGAGCTAGGGTTAGGTATAATGGTTAGGATTAGGATTAGGGTTAAGGGGTATGGTAAGGCTTAGGGGTTAGGGTGAAGGGTTAGGGTCAAGGGTTAGAGTTTTTTTAGGCATAGCATTGGGTTTAGAAGTAAGGGTTACTGTCAGTTTTAGGGTTGTAGGTAGGGTTACGGTTAGGGTTAGCGGTTTAGAATTAGGGTTAGGGATTAGGTGTCACAGTGATGACTAGGAGATAGGGTTAGAATTACGGGATGGGGTTGTTCTCAGGAAATGGGTTATGCATTAACGTTAGGATAATAGGTTAATGTTAGGCGCACGGTGAGGTTTAAGTGTTTAGGGGAGAAATAGGAACAGGGTTGGGTGTTA
>NW_027183001.1:127500-137500 GCF_041146395.1 Eulemur rufifrons
GGGTTAGGTCTAGTCGTGAGGGTAAGGTTTAGGGTCAGCTTTAAGAGCTAGGGTTAGGTTTAATGGTTAGGATTAGGATTAGGGTTAAGGGTTAGGGTAAGGCTTAGGGGTTAGGGTGAAGGGTTAGGGTCAAGGGTTAGGGTTTTTGTTAGGCATAGCGTTGGGGTTAGAAGTAAGGGTTACTGTCAGTGTTAGGGTTGTAGAAAGGGTTACGGTTAGGGTTAGCGGTTTAGAATTAGGGTTAGGGATTAGGTGTCACAGTGATGACTAGGAGATAGGGTTAGAATTATGGGATAGGGGTTGTTCTCAGGATATGGGTTATGCATTAACGTTAGGATAAGAGGTTAAAGTTAGGCGCACGGGGAGGTTTACGTGTTAAGGGGAGAAATAGGAACAGGGTTGGGTGTTATGTTCAGGGTTAGGGTTATCTGTTAAAGGTATTGTTTATGCTTAGCGCACGGGCCCTGTCTGCATTAGGCGGGCGGGGGGAGTTTAGGGGGCTGGGATTGTACCAGGGAACCCACTCTGTCATACTCTGGGTATGGGCCCGTGGGTTTCATGCAGGACACAGTGGTAGAGCCTCCTTTCACGCATTGCATGGGAGGATTGCAGGCTTTCTAAACTCTAAGAAAGCAAGAAGTCTGAGAATGAGATTTAGGGTTGGATTATGGTTAGGGTTAAGGATGAAGTTTAGTGTTAGGGTGAGGGCTTAGGGTTAGGTATTAGGGTTAGGCTTAAAGATTACTCTTAGGTTTAACAGTTACACTTTGGTTTAGGGTTGAGGTTTACGGTTAGGGTTAAGATGAGGGGTTAGGGTTTGGTACAGGGTTAGGGTTAAGTGTTAGGTTTAGGGTTGAAGAATAGGATTAGGGTTAGGATTAAAGGTTAGCGTGAGAGTTAACGCTTAGGGTTAAGGTTAAGAGTTAGGGTTTAGGGTTAGGGTTAGGGTTAGGGTTCGTTTTAGGGTTAGAGTTATGTGCTATGGTTTGTGTTAGAGGTTAGGGTTAGGTTTACTGGTCACGGTGAGGGTTACGTTTAGGGGTTAGCATTAGGGTTAGGGTTAAATGATAGGATTAGGTTTAAGTGTTGGCCTTAGGGTTAGGGTTTAGTGTTAGGGTTATCATTAAGGATTAGGGTTAGGGTCAGGGTTAAATGCTTGGGTGCGGGTAATGGTTAGGGTCAGGGTTAAGGTTCACGGATAGGGTTAGTGTTAAGGGTTACGGGTAGGTTTAGGGTTCAGGGTTAGAGTTAGCATTAGGACTTAAGGTTAGGATTAGGTGGTAGGTTCGATTTAGGGTTAGATCTAGGCATTAGGGTAAGGGCTAGGGTTAGGGTTAAGATATAGGGTTAGGTTTAATGCTTAGGATTAGGGTTAGGGTTTGGGGTTAAAGTAAGTGTTAGGGGTTAGGTTTAAGGATCCAAGGTTAGGGTTATTTTTAGCTGTAGTGTTAGGGTTAGGGATAAGGGATCCCATTAGCATTAAGGGTCTTCCTTACTGTAGGGTTAAGAGTTAGGCTTAGAGTTAAAGGTTCAGGTTAGGGTCAGTGTTAAGATTTAGGGTGAGGGTTAACGGTTAGGGTAAAGGTTAAGCGTTAGGGTTAGGGATTAGTGATTAGGATTTTTGGTTAGTGTTAGGGTTAGCGGTTAGGAGTTAGTGTTTTATGAAGGGGTATGGTTAGAATTAGGATTGGGGTTAGAGTTAGGGTGAGGTATAGGGGTTAGGTTTAGGGGTTAGTTTTAGGGTAAAAGGATAGGATTAGGGTTACGGGTTGGGCTTAGGTTTAGGGTTAAAGTTTACTGGTAGGGTTAGGGATAGGGTTCAGGGTTAGCTTTAGGGGTTCTGGTTAGGGTTAGGTGTTAGGTTAGTGTCAGCGTTAGGTCTAGTCGTGAGGGTAAGGTTTAGGGTTAGCTTTAAGAGCTAGGGTTAGGTTTAATGGTTAGGATTAGGATTAGGGTTAAGGGTTAGGGTAAGGCTTAGGGGTTAGGGTGAAGGTTTAGGGTTTTTGTTAGGCATAGCGTTGGGGTTAGAAGTAAGGGTTACTGTCAGTGTCAGGGTTGTAGGTAGGGTTACGGTTAGGGTTAGCGGTTTAGAATTAGGGTTAGGGATTAGGTGTCACAGTGATGACTAGGTGATAGGGTTAGAATTATGGGATAGGGGTTGTTCTCAGGAAATGGGTTATGCATTAACGTTAGGATAAGAGGTTAAAGTTAGGCGCACCGTGAGGTTTACATGTTAAGGGGAGAAATAGGAACAGGGTTGGGTGTTATGTTCAGGGTTAGGGTTATCTGTTAAAGGTATTGTTTATGCTTAGCGCACGGGCCCTGTCTGCATTGGGCGGGCCGGGGGAGTTTAGAGGACTGGGATTGTACCCGGGAACCCACTCTATCATACTCTGGGTATGAGCCCGTGGGTTTCATGCAGGACGCAGAGGTAGAGCCTCCTTTCACGCATGGCATGGGAGGATTGCAGGCTTTCTAAACTCTAAGAAAGCAAGAAGTCTGAGAATTAGATTTAGGGTTAGGATTCTGGTTAGGGTTAAGGATGAAGTTTAGTGTTAGGGTGAGGGCTTAGGGTTAGGGATTAGGGTTAGGGTTAAAGGTTACTCTTAGGTTTAATGGTTACACTTTGGTATAGGGTTGAGGTTTACCGTTAGGGTTAAGATGAGGGGTTAGGGTTTGGTACAGGCTTAGGGTTAAGTGTTAGGTTTAGGGTTGAAGATTAGGATTAGGGTTAGGATTAAAGTTTAGCGTGAGAGTTAACGCTTAGGGTTAAGGTTAAGAGTTAGGGTTTAGGGTTAGGGTTTGGGTTAGGGTTAGTTTTAGGGTTGGAGTTATGAGCTACGCTTTGTGTTAGAGGTTAGGGTTAGGTTTACTGGTCACGGTTAGGGTTACGTTTAGGGGGTAGCATTAGGGTTAGGGTTACGGATAAGGGATAGGATTAGGGATAAGTGTTGGGCTTAAGGTTAGGGTTTGGTGTTAGGGTTAGCATTAAGGATTAGGGTTAGGGTCAGGGTTAAATGCTTGGGTGCGGGTAATGGTTAGGGTCAGGGTTAAGGTTCACGGATAGGGTTAGTGTTAAGGGTTACGGGTAGGTTTAGGGTTCAGGGTTAGAGTTAGCATTAGGGCTTAAGGTTAGGATTAGGCGGTAGGTTAGACTTAGGGTTAGATCTAGGCGTTAGGGTAAGGGCTAGCGTTAGGGTGAAGAGATAGGGTTAGGTTTAATGCTTAGGATTAGGGTTAGGGTTTGGGGTTAAAGTAAGTGTTAGGGGTTAGGTTTCATGATCAAAGGTTAGGGTTATTTTTAGCTGTAGTGTTAGGGTTAGGGATAAGGGATCCCATTAGCATTAAGGGTGTTCCTTACTGTAGGATTAAGGGTTAGGCTTAGAGTTAAAGGTTAAGGTTAGGGTCAGTGTTGAGATTTAGAGTGAGGGTTAACAGTTAGGGTAAAGGTTAAGCGTTAGGGTTAGGGATTAGTGATTAGGCTTTTTGGTTATTGGTAGGGTTCGCGGTTAGGAGTTAGTGTTTTATGAAGGGGTATGCTTAGAATTAGGATTGGGGTTAGATTTAGGGTGAGGTTTATGTGTTAGGTTTAGGGGTTAGTTTTAGGGTAAAAGGATAGGATTAGGGTTACGGGTTGGGCTTAGGTTTAGGGTTAAAGTTTACTGCTAGGGTTAGGGATAGGGTTCAGGGTTAGCTTTAGGGGTTCTGGTTAGGGTTAGGTGTTAGGTTAGTGTCAGGGTTAGGTCTAGTCGTGAGGGTAAGGTTTAGGGTCAGCTTTAAGAGCTAGGGTTAGGTTTAATGGTTAGGATTAGGATTAGGGTTAAGGGTTAGGGTAAGGCTTAGGGGTTAGGGTGAAGGGTTAGGGTCAAGGGTTAGGGTTTTTGTTAGGCATAGCGTTGGGGTTAGAAGTAAGGGTTACTGTCAGTGTTAGGGTTGTAGAAAGGGTTACGGTTAGGGTTAGCGGTTTAGAATTAGGGTTAGGGATTAGGTGTCACAGTGATGACTAGGAGATAGGGTTAGAATTATGGGATAGGGGTTGTTCTCAGGATATGGGTTATGCATTAACGTTAGGATAAGAGGTTAAAGTTAGGCGCACGGGGAGGTTTACGTGTTAAGGGGAGAAATAGGAACAGGGTTGGGTGTTATGTTCAGGGTTAGGGTTATCTGTTAAAGGTATTGTTTATGCTTAGCGCACGGGCCCTGTCTGCATTAGGCGGGCGGGGGGAGTTTAGGGGGCTGGGATTGTACCAGGGAACCCACTCTGTCATACTCTGGGTATGGGCCCGTGGGTTTCATGCAGGACACAGTGGTAGAGCCTCCTTTCACGCATTGCATGGGAGGATTGCAGGCTTTCTAAACTCTAAGAAAGCAAGAAGTCTGAGAATGAGATTTAGGGTTGGATTATGGTTAGGGTTAAGGATGAAGTTTAGTGTTAGGGTGAGGGCTTAGGGTTAGGTATTAGGGTTAGGCTTAAAGATTACTCTTAGGTTTAACAGTTACACTTTGGTTTAGGGTTGAGGTTTACGGTTAGGGTTAAGATGAGGGGTTAGGGTTTGGTACAGGGTTAGGGTTAAGTGTTAGGTTTAGGGTTGAAGAATAGGATTAGGGTTAGGATTAAAGGTTAGCGTGAGAGTTAACGCTTAGGGTTAAGGTTAAGAGTTAGGGTTTAGGGTTAGGGTTAGGGTTAGGGTTCGTTTTAGGGTTAGAGTTATGTGCTATGGTTTGTGTTAGAGGTTAGGGTTAGGTTTACTGGTCACGGTGAGGGTTACGTTTAGGGGTTAGCATTAGGGTTAGGGTTAAATGATAGGATTAGGTTTAAGTGTTGGCCTTAGGGTTAGGGTTTAGTGTTAGGGTTATCATTAAGGATTAGGGTTAGGGTCAGGGTTAAATGCTTGGGTGCGGGTAATGGTTAGGGTCAGGGTTAAGGTTCACGGATAGGGTTAGTGTTAAGGGTTACGGGTAGGTTTAGGGTTCAGGGTTAGAGTTAGCATTAGGACTTAAGGTTAGGATTAGGTGGTAGGTTCGATTTAGGGTTAGATCTAGGCATTAGGGTAAGGGCTAGGGTTAGGGTTAAGATATAGGGTTAGGTTTAATGCTTAGGATTAGGGTTAGGGTTTGGGGTTAAAGTAAGTGTTAGGGGTTAGGTTTAAGGATCCAAGGTTAGGGTTATTTTTAGCTGTAGTGTTAGGGTTAGGGATAAGGGATCCCATTAGCATTAAGGGTCTTCCTTACTGTAGGGTTAAGAGTTAGGCTTAGAGTTAAAGGTTCAGGTTAGGGTCAGTGTTAAGATTTAGGGTGAGGGTTAACGGTTAGGGTAAAGGTTAAGCGTTAGGGTTAGGGATTAGTGATTAGGATTTTTGGTTAGTGTTAGGGTTAGCGGTTAGGAGTTAGTGTTTTATGAAGGGGTATGGTTAGAATTAGGATTGGGGTTAGAGTTAGGGTGAGGTATAGGGGTTAGGTTTAGGGGTTAGTTTTAGGGTAAAAGGATAGGATTAGGGTTACGGGTTGGGCTTAGGTTTAGGGTTAAAGTTTACTGGTAGGGTTAGGGATAGGGTTCAGGGTTAGCTTTAGGGGTTCTGGTTAGGGTTAGGTGTTAGGTTAGTGTCAGCGTTAGGTCTAGTCGTGAGGGTAAGGTTTAGGGTTAGCTTTAAGAGCTAGGGTTAGGTTTAATGGTTAGGATTAGGATTAGGGTTAAGGGTTAGGGTAAGGCTTAGGGGTTAGGGTGAAGGTTTAGGGTTTTTGTTAGGCATAGCGTTGGGGTTAGAAGTAAGGGTTACTGTCAGTGTCAGGGTTGTAGGTAGGGTTACGGTTAGGGTTAGCGGTTTAGAATTAGGGTTAGGGATTAGGTGTCACAGTGATGACTAGGTGATAGGGTTAGAATTATGGGATAGGGGTTGTTCTCAGGAAATGGGTTATGCATTAACGTTAGGATAAGAGGTTAAAGTTAGGCGCACCGTGAGGTTTACATGTTAAGGGGAGAAATAGGAACAGGGTTGGGTGTTATGTTCAGGGTTAGGGTTATCTGTTAAAGGTATTGTTTATGCTTAGCGCACGGGCCCTGTCTGCATTGGGCGGGCCGGGGGAGTTTAGAGGACTGGGATTGTACCCGGGAACCCACTCTATCATACTCTGGGTATGAGCCCGTGGGTTTCATGCAGGACGCAGAGGTAGAGCCTCCTTTCACGCATGGCATGGGAGGATTGCAGGCTTTCTAAACTCTAAGAAAGCAAGAAGTCTGAGAATTAGATTTAGGGTTAGGATTCTGGTTAGGGTTAAGGATGAAGTTTAGTGTTAGGGTGAGGGCTTAGGGTTAGGGATTAGGGTTAGGGTTAAAGGTTACTCTTAGGTTTAATGGTTACACTTTGGTATAGGGTTGAGGTTTACCGTTAGGGTTAAGATGAGGGGTTAGGGTTTGGTACAGGCTTAGGGTTAAGTGTTAGGTTTAGGGTTGAAGATTAGGATTAGGGTTAGGATTAAAGTTTAGCGTGAGAGTTAACGCTTAGGGTTAAGGTTAAGAGTTAGGGTTTAGGGTTAGGGTTTGGGTTAGGGTTAGTTTTAGGGTTGGAGTTATGAGCTACGCTTTGTGTTAGAGGTTAGGGTTAGGTTTACTGGTCACGGTTAGGGTTACGTTTAGGGGGTAGCATTAGGGTTAGGGTTACGGATAAGGGATAGGATTAGGGATAAGTGTTGGGCTTAAGGTTAGGGTTTGGTGTTAGGGTTAGCATTAAGGATTAGGGTTAGGGTCAGGGTTAAATGCTTGGGTGCGGGTAATGGTTAGGGTCAGGGTTAAGGTTCACGGATAGGGTTAGTGTTAAGGGTTACGGGTAGGTTTAGGGTTCAGGGTTAGAGTTAGCATTAGGGCTTAAGGTTAGGATTAGGCGGTAGGTTAGACTTAGGGTTAGATCTAGGCGTTAGGGTAAGGGCTAGCGTTAGGGTGAAGAGATAGGGTTAGGTTTAATGCTTAGGATTAGGGTTAGGGTTTGGGGTTAAAGTAAGTGTTAGGGGTTAGGTTTCATGATCAAAGGTTAGGGTTATTTTTAGCTGTAGTGTTAGGGTTAGGGATAAGGGATCCCATTAGCATTAAGGGTGTTCCTTACTGTAGGATTAAGGGTTAGGCTTAGAGTTAAAGGTTAAGGTTAGGGTCAGTGTTGAGATTTAGAGTGAGGGTTAACAGTTAGGGTAAAGGTTAAGCGTTAGGGTTAGGGATTAGTGATTAGGCTTTTTGGTTATTGGTAGGGTTCGCGGTTAGGAGTTAGTGTTTTATGAAGGGGTATGGTTAGAATTAGGATTGGGGTTAGATTTAGGGTGAGGTTTATGTGTTAGGTTTAGGGGTTAGTTTTAGGGTAAAAGGATAGGATTAGGGTTACGGGTTGGGCTTAGGTTTAGGGTTAAAGTTTACTGCTAGGGTTAGGGATAGGGTTCAGGGTTAGCTTTAGGGGTTCTGGTTAGGGTTAGGTGTTAGGTTAGTGTCAGGGTTAGGTCTAGTCGTGAGGGTAAGGTTTAGGGTCAGCTTTAAGAGCTAGGGTTAGGTTTAATGGTTAGGATTAGGATTAGGGTTAAGGGTTAGGGTAAGGCTTAGGGGTTAGGGTGAAGGGTTAGGGTCAAGGGTTAGGGTTTTTGTTAGGCATAGCGTTGGGGTTAGAAGTAAGGGTTACTGTCAGTGTTAGGGTTGTAGAAAGGGTTACGGTTAGGGTTAGCGGTTTAGAATTAGGGTTAGGGATTAGGTGTCACAGTGATGACTAGGAGATAGGGTTAGAATTATGGGATAGGGGTTGTTCTCAGGATATGGGTTATGCATTAACGTTAGGATAAGAGGTTAAAGTTAGGCGCACGGGGAGGTTTACGTGTTAAGGGGAGAAATAGGAACAGGGTTGGGTGTTATGTTCAGGGTTAGGGTTATCTGTTAAAGGTATTGTTTATGCTTAGCGCACGGGCCCTGTCTGCATTAGGCGGGCGGGGGGAGTTTAGGGGGCTGGGATTGTACCAGGGAACCCACTCTGTCATACTCTGGGTATGGGCCCGTGGGTTTCATGCAGGACACAGTGGTAGAGCCTCCTTTCACGCATTGCATGGGAGGATTGCAGGCTTTCTAAACTCTAAGAAAGCAAGAAGTCTGAGAATGAGATTTAGGGTTGGATTATGGTTAGGGTTAAGGATGAAGTTTAGTGTTAGGGTGAGGGCTTAGGGTTAGGTATTAGGGTTAGGCTTAAAGATTACTCTTAGGTTTAACAGTTACACTTTGGTTTAGGGTTGAGGTTTACGGTTAGGGTTAAGATGAGGGGTTAGGGTTTGGTACAGGGTTAGGGTTAAGTGTTAGGTTTAGGGTTGAAGAATAGGATTAGGGTTAGGATTAAAGGTTAGCGTGAGAGTTAACGCTTAGGGTTAAGGTTAAGAGTTAGGGTTTAGGGTTAGGGTTAGGGTTAGGGTTCGTTTTAGGGTTAGAGTTATGTGCTATGGTTTGTGTTAGAGGTTAGGGTTAGGTTTACTGGTCACGGTGAGGGTTACGTTTAGGGGTTAGCATTAGGGTTAGGGTTAAATGATAGGATTAGGTTTAAGTGTTGGCCTTAGGGTTAGGGTTTAGTGTTAGGGTTATCATTAAGGATTAGGGTTAGGGTCAGGGTTAAATGCTTGGGTGCGGGTAATGGTTAGGGTCAGGGTTAAGGTTCACGGATAGGGTTAGTGTTAAGGGTTACGGGTAGGTTTAGGGTTCAGGGTTAGAGTTAGCATTAGGACTTAAGGTTAGGATTAGGTGGTAGGTTCGATTTAGGGTTAGATCTAGGCATTAGGGTAAGGGCTAGGGTTAGGGTTAAGATATAGGGTTAGGTTTAATGCTTAGGATTAGGGTTAGGGTTTGGGGTTAAAGTAAGTGTTAGGGGTTAGGTTTAAGGATCCAAGGTTAGGGTTATTTTTAGCTGTAGTGTTAGGGTTAGGGATAAGGGATCCCATTAGCATTAAGGGTCTTCCTTACTGTAGGGTTAAGGGTTAGGCTTAGAGTTAAAGGTTAAGGTTAGGGTCAGTGTTAAGATTTAGGGTGAGGGTTAACGGTTAGGGTAAAGGTTAAGCATTAGGGTTAGGGATTAGTGATTAGGGTTTCTGGTTAGTGTTAGGGTTAGTGGTTAGGAGTTAGTGTTTTATGAAGGGGTATGGTTAGAATTAGGATTGGGGTTAGAGTTAGGGTGAGGTATAGGGGTTAGGTTTAGGGGTTAGTTTTAGGGTAAAAGGATAGGATTAGGGTTACGGGTTGGGCTTAGGTTTAGGGTTAAAATTTACTGCTAGGGTTAGGGATAGGGTTCAGGCTTAGCTTTAGGGGTTCTGGTTAGGATTAGGTGTTAGGTTAGTGTCAGGGTTAGGTCTAGTCGTGAGGGTAAGGTTTAGGGTTAGCTTTAAGAGCTAGGGTTACGTTTAATGGTTAGGATTAGGATTAGGGTTAAGGGTTAGGGTAAGGCTTAGGGGTTAGGGTGAAGGGTTAGGGTCAAGGGTTAGGGTTTTTGTTAGGCATAGCTTGGGGTTAGAAGTAAGGGTTACTGTCAGTGTTAGGGTTGTAGGTAGGGTTACGGTTAGGGTTAGCGGTTTAGAATTAGGGTTAGGGATTAGGTGTCACAGTGATGACTAGGAGATAGGGTTAGAATTATGGGATGGGGTTGTTCTCAGGAAATGGGTTATGCATTAACATTAGGATAAGAGGTTAAAGTTAGGCGCACGGTGAGGTTTACGTGTTAAGGGGAGAAATAGGAACAGGGTTGGGTGTTATGTTCAGGGTTAGGGTTATCTGTTAAAGGTATTGTTTATGCTTAGCGCACGGGCCCTGTCTGCATTAGGCGGGCGGGGGGAGTTTAGGGGGCTGGGATTGTACCCGGGAACCCACTCTATCATACTCTGGGTATGGGCCCGTGGGTTTCATGCAGGACACAGTGGTAGAGCCTCCTTTCACGCATGGCATGGGAGGATTGCAGGCTTTCTAAACTCTAAGAAAGCAAGAAGTCTGAGAATTAGATTTAGG
>NW_027183001.1:147500-150000 GCF_041146395.1 Eulemur rufifrons
GCATGGCATGGGAGGATTGCAGGCTTTCTAAACTCTAAGAAAGCAAGAAGTCTGAGAATTAGATTTAGGGTTAGGATTATGGTTAGGGTTAAGGATGAAGTTTAGTGTTAGGGTGAGGGCTTAGGGTTAGGGATTAGGGTTAGGGTTAAAGGTTACTCTTAGGTTTAACGGTTACACTTTTTTTTAGGGTTGAGGTTTACGGTTAGGGTTAAGATGAGGGGTTAGGGATTGGTACAGGGTTAGGGTTAAGTGTTAGGTTTAGGGTTGAAGATTAGGATTAGGGTTAGGATTATAGGATAGCGTGAGAGTTAACGCTTAGGGTTAAGGTTAAGAGTTAGAGTTTAGGGTTAGGTTTAGGGTTAGGGTTAGTTTTAGGGTTAGAGTTATGTGCTATGGTTTGTGTTAGAGGTTAGGGTTAGGTTTACTGGTCACGGTTAGGGTTACTTTTAGGGGATAGCATTAGGGTTAGGGTTAGGGTTAGGGTTAAGGGATAGGATTACGGTTAAGTGTTGGCCTTAGGGTTAGGGTTTAGTGTTAGGGTTATCATTAAGGACTAGGGGTAGGGTCAGGGTTAAATGCCTGGGTGCGGGTAATGGTTAGGGTCAGGGTTAAGGTTCACGGATAGGGTTAGTGTTAAGGGTTACGGGTAGGTTTAGGGTTCAGGGTTAGAGTTAGCATTAGGGCTTAAGGTTAGGATTAGGCGGTAGGTTCGATTTAGGGTTAGATCTAGGCGTTCGGGTAAGGGCTAGCGTTAGGGTTAAGAGATAGGGTTAGGTTTAATGCATAGGATTAGGGTTAGGGTTTGGGGTTAAAGTAGTGTTAGGGGTTAGGTTTAAGGATGAAAGGTTACTGTTATTTTTAGCTGTAGTGTTAGGGTTACGGAAAAGGGATCCCATTAGCATTAAGGGTCTTCCTTACTGTAGGGTTAAGGGTTAGGCTTAGAGTTAAAGGTTAAGGTTAGGGTCAGTGTTAAGATTTAGGGTGAGGGTTAACGGTTAGGGTAAAGGTTAAGCGTTAGGGTTAGGGATTAGTGATTAGGGATTTTGGTTAGTGTTAGGGTTAGCGGTTAGGAGTTAGTGTTTTATGAAGGGGTATGGTTAAAATTAGGATTGGGGTTAGTGTTAGGGTGAGGTATAGGGGTTAGGTTTAGGGGTTAGTTTTAGGGTAAAAGGATAGGATTAGGATTACCGGTTGGGCTTAGGTTTAGGGTTAAAGTTTACTGCTAGGGTTAGGGATAGGGTTCAGGGTTAGCTTTCGGGGTTCTGCTTAGGGTTAGGTGTTAGGTTAGTGTCAGGGTTAGGTCTAGTCGTGAGGGCAAGGTTCAGGGTTATCTTTAAGAGCTAGGGTTAGGTTTAATGTTTAGGATTAGGATTAAGGTTAAGGGTTAGGGTAAGGCTTACGGGTTAGGGTGCAGGCTTAGGGTTTTTGTTAGGCATAGCGTTGGGGTTAGAAGTAAGGGTTACTGTCAGTGTTAGGGGTGTAGGTAGGGTTACGGTTAGGGTTCGCGGTTTAGAATTAGGGTTAGGGATTAGGTGTCACAGTGATGACTAGGAGATAGGGTTAGAATTATGGGATAGGGGTTGTTCTCAGGAAATGGGTTATGCATTAACGTTAGTATAAGAGGTTAAAGTTAGGCGCACGGTGAGGTTTACGTGTTAAGGGGAGAAATAGGAACAGGGTTGGGTGTTATGTTCAGGGTTAGGGTTATCTGTTAAAGGTATTGTTTATGCTTAGCGCACGGGCCCTGTCTGCATTAGGCGGGCGGGGGGAGTTTAGGGGGCTGGGATTGTACCCGGGAACCCACTCTATCATACTCTGGGTATGGGCCCGTGGGTTTCATGCAGGACACAGTGGTAGAGCCTCCTTTCACGCATGGCATGGGAGGATTGCAGGCTTTCTAAACTCTAAGAAAGTAAGAAGTCTGAGAATTAGATTTAGGGTTAGGATTATGGTTAGGGTTAAGGATGAAGTTTAGTGTTAGGGTGAGGGCTTAGGGTTAGGGCTTAGGGTTAGGGTTAAATGTTACTCTTAGGTTTAACGGTTACACTTTGGTTTAGGGTTGAGGTTTACGGTTAGGGTTAAGATGAGGGGTTAGGGTTTGGTACAGGGTTAGGGTTAAGTGTTAGGTTTAGGGTTGAAGATTAGGATTAGGGTTAGGATTAAAGGTTAGCGTGAGAGTTAACGCTTAGGGTTAAGGTTAAGAGTTAGGGGTTAGGGTTAGGTTTAGGGTTCGTTTTAGGGTTAGAGTTTGTGCTATGGTTTGTGTTAGAGGTTAGGGTTAGGTTTACTGGTCACGGTTAGGGTTACGTTTAGGGGTTAGCATTAGGGTTAGGGTTAAGGGATAGGATTAGGGATAAGTGTTGGGCTTAGGGTTAGGGTTTAGTGTTAGGGGTATCATTAAGGATTAGGGGTAGGGTCAGGGTTAAATGCTTGGGTGCGGGTAATGGTTAGGGTTAGGGTTAAGGTTCACAGATAGGGTTAGTTTTAAGGGTTACGGGTA
>NW_027183001.1:160000-165000 GCF_041146395.1 Eulemur rufifrons
CTAAACTCTAAGAAAGCAAGAAGTCTGAGAATTAGATTTAGGGTTAGGATTATGGTTAGGGTTAAGGATGATGTTTAGTGTTAGGGTGAGGGCTTAGGGTTAGGGATTAGGGTTAGGGTTAAAGGTTACTGTTAGGTTTAATGGTTACACTTTGGTATAGGGTTGAGGTTTACCGTTAGGGTTAAGATGAGGGGTTAGGGTTTGGTACAGGGTTAGGGTTAAGTGTTAGGTTTAGGGTTGAAGATTAGGATTAGGGTTAGGATTAAAGGTTAGCGTGAGAGTTAACGCTTAGGGTTAAGGTTAAGAGTTAGGGCTTAGTGTTAGGGTTGGGGTTAGGTTTAGTTTTAGGGTTAGAGTTATGTGCTATGGTTTGTGTTAGAGGTTAAGGTTAGGTTTACTGGTCACGGTAAGGGTTACGTTTAGGGGTTTGCATTAGGGTTAGGGTTAAGGGATAGGGTTAGGGTTAAGTGTTGGGCTTAGGGTTAGGGTTTAGTGTTAGTGTTATCATTAAGGATTAGGGGTAGGGTCAGGGTTAAATGCTTGGGTGCGGATAATGGTTAGGGTCAGGGTTAAGGTTCACGGATAGGGTTAGTGTTAAGGGTTACTTGTAGGTTTAGGGTTCAGGGTTAGAGTTAGCATTAGGGCTTAAGGTTGGGATTAGGCGGTAGATTGGATTTAGGGTTAGATCTAGGCGTTAGGGTAAGGGCCAGCGTTAGGGTTCAGAGATAGGGTTAGGTTTAATGCTTAGGATTAGGGTTAGGGTTTGGGGTTAAAGTAAGTGTTAGGGGTTAGGTTTAAGGATCAAAGGTTAGGGTTATTTTTAGCTGTAGTGTTAGGGTTAGGGATAAGGGATCCCATTAGCATTAAGGGTCTTCCTTACTGTAGGGTTAAGGGTTAGGCTTAGAGTTAAAGGTTCAGGTTAGGGTCAGTGTTAAGATTTAGGGTGAGGGTTAACGGTTAGGGTAAAGTTTAAGCGTTAGGGTTAGGGATTAGTGATTAGGGTTTTTGGTTAGTGTTAGGGTTAGCGGTTAGGAGTTAGTGTTTTATGAAGGGGTATGGTTAGGGTTAGGGTTAGGGTTAAGGGATAGGATTACGGTTAAGTGTTGGCCTTAGGGTTAGGGTTTAGTGTTAGGGTTATCATTAAGGACTAGGGGTAGGGTCAGGGTTAAATGCCTGGGTGCGGGTAATGGTTAGGGTCAGGGTTAAGGTTCACGGATAGGGTTAGTGTTAAGGGTTACGGGTAGGTTTAGGGTTCAGGGTTAGTGTTAGCATTAGGGCTTAAGGTTAGGATTAGGCGGTAGGTTCGATTTAGGGTTAGATCTAGGCGTTCGGGTAAGGGCTAGCGTTAGGGTTAAGAGATAGGGTTAGGTTTAATGCTTAGGATTAGGGTTAGGGTTTGGGGTTAAAGTAAGTGTTAGGGGTTAGGTTTAAGGATGAAAGGTTACTGTTATTTTTAGCTGTAGTGTTAGGGTTACGGAAAAGGGATCCCATTAGCATTAAGGGTCTTCCTTACTGTAGGGTTAAGGGTTAGGCTTAGAGTTAAAGGTTAAGGTTAGGGTCAGTGTTAAGATTTAGGGTGAGGGTTAACGGTTAGGGTAAAGGTTAAGCGTTAGGGTTAGGGATTAGTGATTAGGGTTTTTGGTTAGTGTTAGGGTTAGCGGTTAGGAGTTAGTGTTTTATGAAGGGGTATGGTTAGAATTAGGATTGGGGTTAGAGGTAGGGTGAGGTATAGGGGTTAGGTTTAGGGGTTAGTTTTAGGGTAAAAGGATAGGATTAGGGTTACGGGTTGGGCTTAGGTTTAGGGTTAAAGTTTACTGCTAGGGTTAGGGATAGGGTTCAGGCTTAGCTTTAGGGGTTCTGCTTAGGGTTAGGTGTTAGGTTAGTGTCAGGGTTAGGTCTAGTCGTGAGGGCAAGGTTCAGGGTTATCTTTAAGAGCTAGGGTTAGGTTTAATGGTTAGGATTAGGATTAGGGTTAAGGGTTAGGGTAAGGCTTAGGGGTTAGGGTGCAGGGTTAGGGTTTTTGTTAGGCATAGCGTTGGGTTTAGAAGTAAGGGTTACTGTCAGTGTTAGGGTTGTAGGTAGGGTTACGGTTAGGGTTAGCGGTTTAGAATTAGGGTTAGGGATTAGGTGTCACAGTGATGACTAGGAGATAGGGTTAGAATTATGGGATAGCGGTTGTTCTCAGGAAATGGGTTATGCATTAACGTTAGGATAAGAGGTTAAAGTTAGGCGCACGGGGAGGTTTACGTGTTAAGGGGAGAAATAGGAACAGGGTTGGGTGTTATGTTCAGGGTTAGGGTTATCTGTTAAAGGTATTGTTTATGCTTAGCGCACGGGCCCTGTCTGCATTAGGCGGGCCGGGGGAGTTTAGGGGGCTGGGATTGTACCCGGGAACCCACTCTATCATACTCTGGGTATGGGCCCGTGGGTTTCATGCAGGACACAGTGGTAGAGCCTCCTTTCACCCATGGCATGGGAGGATGGCAGGCTTTCTAAACTCTAAGAAAGCAAGAAATGTGAGAATGAGATTTAGGGTTGGATTATGGTTAGGGTTAAGGATGAAGTTTAGTGTTAGGGTGAGGGCTTAGGCTTAGGTATTAGGGTTAGGGTTAAAGGTTACTCTTAGGTTTAACGGTTACACTTTGGTTTAGGGTTGAGGTTTACGATTAGGGTTAAGATGGGGTGTTAGGTTATGGTACAGGGTTAGGGTTAAGTGTTAGGGTTAGTGTTGAAGATTAGGATTAGGGTTAGGATTAAAGGTTAGCGTGAGAGTTAACGCTTAGGGTTAAGGTTAAGAGTTAGGGTTTAGGGTTAGGGTTAGGGATAGGGTGAGTATCAGTTAGTTTAGTGCTATGGTTTGTGTTAGAGGTTAGGGTTAGGTTTACTGGTCACGGTTAGGGTTACGTTTAGGGGTTAGCATTAGGGTTAGGGTTAAGGGATAGGATTAGGGATAAGTGTTGGGCTTAGGGTTAGGGTTTAGTGTTAGGGTTATCATTAAGGATTAGGGGTAGGGTCAGGGTTAAATGCTTGGGTGCGGGTAATGTTTAGGGTCACGGTTAAGGTTGACGGATAGGGTTAGTGTTAAGGGTTATGGGTAGGTTTAGGGTTCAGGGTTAGAGTTAGCATTAGGGCTTAAGGTTAGGATTAGGCGGTAGGTTCGATTTAGGGTTAGATCTAGGCGTTAGGGTAAGGGCTAGCGTTAGGGTTAAGAGATAGGGTTAGGTTTAATGCTTAGGATTAGGGTTAGGGTTTGGGGTTAAAGTAAGTGTTAGGGGTTAGGTTTAAGGATCCAAGGTTAGGGTTATATTTAGCTGTAGTGTTAGGGTTAGGGATAAGGGATCCCATTAGCATTAAGGGTCTTCCTTACTGTAGGGTTAAGGGTTAGGCTTAGAGTTAAAGGTTAAGGTTAGGGTCAGTGTTAAGATTTGGGGTAGGGTTAACGGTTAGGGTAAAGGTTAAGCGTTAGGGTTAGGGATTAGTGATTAGGGTTTTTGGTTAGTGTTAGGGTTAGCGGTTAGGAGTTAGTGTTTTATGAAGGGGTATGGTTAGAATTAGGTTTGGGGTTAGAGTTAGGGTGAGGTATAGGGGTTAGTTTTAGGGTAAAAGGATAGGATTAGGGTTACGGGTTGGGCTTAGGTTTAGGGTTAAAATTTACTGCTAGGGTTAGGGATAGGGTTCAGGGTTAGCTTTAGGGGTTCTGGTTAGGGTTAGGTGTTAGGTTAGTGTCAGGGTTAGGTCTCGTCGTGCGGGTAAGGTTTAGGGTTAGCTTTAAGAGCTAGGGTTAGGTTTAATGGTTAGGATTAGGATTAGGGTTAAGGGTTAGGGTAAGGCTTAGGGGTTAGGGTGAAGGGTTAGGGTCAAGGGTTAGGGTTTTTGTTAGGCATAGCGTTGGGGTTAGAAGTAAGGGTTACTGTCAGTGTTAGGGTTGTAGGTAGGGTTACGGTTAGGGTTAGCGGTTTAGAATTAGGGTTAGGGATTAGGTGTCACAGTGATGACTAGGAGATAGGGTTAGAATTATGGGATAGGGGTTGTTCTCAGGAAATGGGTTATGCATTAACGTTAGGATAAGAGGTTAAAGTTAGGCGCACGGTGAGGTTTACGTGTTAAGAGGAGAAATAGGAACAGGGTTGGGTGTTATGTTCAGGGTTAGGGTTATCTGTTAAAGGTATTGTTTATGCTTAGCACACGGGCCCTGTCTGCATTAGGCGGGCGGGGGGAGTTTAGGGGGCTGGGATTGTACCCGGGAAACCACTCTATCATACCCTGGGTATGGGCCCGTGGGTTTCATGCAGGACACAGTGGTAGAGCCTTCTTTCACGCATGGCATGGGAGGATTGCAGGCTTTCTAAACTCTAAGAAAGCAAGAAGTCTGAGAATTAGATTTATGGTTAGGATTATGGTTAGGGTTAAGGATGAAGTTTAGTGTTAGGGTGAGGGCTTAGGGTTAGGGATTAGGGTTAGGGTTAAAGGTTACTCTTAGGTTTAACGGTTACACTTTGGTTTAGGGTTGAGGTTTACGGTTAGGGTTTAGATGAGGGGTTAGTGTTTGGTACAGGGTTAGGGTTAAGTGTTAGGTTTAGGGTTGAAGATTAGGATTAGGGTTAGGATTAAAGGTTAGCGTGAGAGTTAACGCTTAGGGTTAAGGTTAACAGTTAGGTGTTAGGGTTAGGGTTAGGGTTAGGGTTAGTTTTAGGGTTAGGGTTATGTGCTATGATTTGTGTTAGAGGTTAGGGTTAGGTTTACTGGTCACTGTTAGGGTTACGTTTATGGGGTAGCATTAGGGTTAAGGTTAAGGTTAAGGGATAGGATTAGGGATAAGTGTTGGGCTTAGGGTTAGGGTTTAGTGTTAGGGTTAGCATTAAGGATTAGGGTTAGGGTCAGGGTTAAAGCTTGGGTGCGAGTAATGGTTAGGGTCAGGGTTAAGGTTCACGGACAGGGTTACTGTTAAGGGTTACAGGTAAGTTTAGGGTTCAGGGATAGAGTTAGGGTTAGGGTTAGGG
>NW_027183001.1:170000-185000 GCF_041146395.1 Eulemur rufifrons
GTGATGGTTAGGGTAGGGTTAGGGTTAGGGTTAGGGGTTAGGGTTAGGGGTTAGGGTTATGGTTAGGGGTTAGGGTTAGGGTCAGGGTTAAGGTTCACGGATACGGTTAGTGTTAAGGGTTATGGGTAGGTTTAGGGTTCAGGGTTAGAGTTAGCATTAGGGCTTAAGGTTAGGATAAGGCGGTAGGTTAGATTTAGGGTTAGATCTAGGCGTTAGGGTAAGGGCTAGCGTTATGGTTAAGAGATAGGGTTAGGTTTAATGCTTAGGATTAGGGTTAGGGTTTGGGGTTAAAGTAAGTGTTAGGGGTTAGGTTTAAGGATGAAAGGTTACTGTTATTTTTAGCTGTAGTGTTAGGGTTACGGAAAAGGGATCCCATTAGCATTAAGGGTCTTCCTTACTGTAGGGTTAAGGGTTAGGCTTAGAGTTAAAGGTTAAGGTTAGGGTCAGTGTTAAGATTTAGGGTGAGGGTTAACGGTTAGGGTAAAGGTTAAGCGTTAGGGTTAGGGATTAGTGATTAGGGTTTTTGGTTAGTGTTAGGGTTAGCGGTTAGGAGTTAGTGTTTTATGAAGGGGTATGGTTAGAATTAGGATTGGGGTTAGAGGTAGGGTGAGGTATAGGGGTTAGGTTTAGGGGTTAGTTTTAGGGTAAAAGGATAGGATTAGGGTTACGGGTTGGGCTTAGGTTTAGGGTTAAAGTTTACTGCTAGGGTTAGGGATAGGGTTCAGGCTTAGCTTTAGGGGTTCTGCTTAGTGTTAGGTGTTAGGTTAGTGTCAGGGTTAGGTCTAGTCGTGAGGGCAAGGTTCAGGATTATCTTTAAGAGCTAGGGTTGGGTTTAATGGTTAGGATTAGGATTAGGGTTAAGGGTTAGGGTAAGGCTTAGGGGTTAGGGTGCAGGGTTAGGGTTTTTGTTAGGCATAGCATTGGGGTTAGAAGTAAGGGTTACTGTCAGTGTTAGGGTTGTAGGTAGGGTTACGGTTAGGGTTAGCGGTTTAGAATTAGGGTTAGGGATTAGGTGTCACAGTGATGACTAGGAGATAGGGTTAGAATTATGGGATAGCGGTTGTTCTCAGGAAATGGGTTATGCATTAACGTTAGGATAAGAGGTTAAAGTTAGGCGCACGGGGAGGTTTACGTGTTAAGGGGAGAAATAGGAACAGGGTTGGGTGTTATGTTCAGGGTTAGGGTTATCTGTTAAAGGTATTGTTTATGCTTAGCGCACGGGCCCTGTCTGCATTAGGCGGGCCGGGGGAGTTTAGGGGGCTGGGATTGTACCCGGGAACCCACTCTATCATACTCTGGGTATGGGCCCGTGGGTTTCATGCAGGACACAGTGGTAGAGCCTCCTTTCACCCATGGCATGGGAGGATGGCAGGCTTTCTAAACTCTAAGAAAGCAAGAAATGTGAGAATGAGATTTAGGGTTGGATTATGGTTAGGGTTAAGGATGAAGTTTAGTGTTAGGGTGAGGGCTTAGGCTTAGGTATTAGGGTTAGGGTTAAAGGTTACTCTTAGGTTTAACGGTTACACTTTGGTTTAGGGTTGAGGTTTACGATTAGGGTTAAGATGAGGGGTTAGGTTATGGTACAGGGTTAGGGTTAAGTGTTAGGTTTAGTGTTGAAGATTAGGATTAGGGTTAGGATTAAAGGTTAGCGTGAGAGTTAACGCTTAGGGTTAAGGTTAAGAGTTAGGGTTTAGGGTTAGGTTTAGGGATAGGGTTAGTTTCAGTTAGTTTAGTGCTATGGTTTGTGTTAGAGGTTAGGGTTAGGTTTACTGGTCACGGTGAGGGTTATGTTTAGGGGTTAGCATTAGGGTTAGGGTTAAGGGATAGGATTAGGGATAAGTGTTGGGCTTAGGGTTAGGGTTTAGTGTTAGGGTTATCATTAAGGATTAGGGTTAGGGTCAGGGTTAAATGCTTGGGTGCGGGTAATGGTTAGGGTCAGGGTTAAGGTTGACGGATAGGGTTAGTGTTAAGGGTTACGGGTAGGTTTAGGGTTCAGGGTTAGAGTTAGCATTGGGGCTTAAGGTTAGGATTAGGCGGTAGGTTCGATTTAGGGTTAGATCTAGGCGTTAGGGTAAGGGCTAGCGTTAGGGTTAAGAGATAGGGTTAGGTTTAATGCTTAGGATTAGGGTTAGGGTTTGGGGTTAAAGTAAGTGTTAGGGGTTAGGTTTAAGGATCCAAGGTTAGGGTTATTTTTAGCTGCAGTGTTAGGGTTAGGGATAAGGGATCCCATTAGCATTAAGGGTCTTCCTTACTGTAGGGTTAAGGGTTAGGCTTAGAGTTAAAGGTTAAGGTTAGGGTCAGGGTTAAGATTTAGGGTGAGGGTTAACGGTTAGGGTAAAGGTTAAGCGTTAGGGTTAGGGATTAGTGATTAGGGTTTTTGGTTAGTGTTAGGGTTAGCGGTTAGGAGTTAGTGTTTTATGAAGGGGTATGGTTAGAATTAGGATTGGGGTTAGAGTTAGGCTGAGGTATAGGGGTTAGGTTTAGGGGTTAGTTTTAGGGTAAAAGGATAGGATTAGGGTTACGGGTTGGGCTTAGGTTTAGGGTTAAAGTTTACTGCTAAGGTTAGGGATAGGGTTCAGGCTTAGCTTTAGGGGTTCTGGTTAGGGTTATGTGTTAGGTTAGTGTCAGGGTTAGGTCTAGTCGTGAGGGTAAGGTTTAGGGTTAGCTTTAAGAGCTAGGGTTAGGTTTAATGGTTAGGATTAGGATTAGGGTGAAGGGTTAGGGTAAGGCTTAGGGGTTAAGGTGAAGGGTTAGGGTGCAGGGTTAGGGTTTTTGTTAGGCATAGCGTTGGGGTTAGAAGTAAGGGTTACTGTCAGTGTTAGGGTTGTAGGTAGGGTTCCGGTTAGGGTTAGCGGTTTAGAATTAGGGTTAGGGATTAGGTGTCACAGTGATGACTAGGAGATAGGGTTAGAATTATGGGATGGGGTTGTTCTCAGGAAATGGGTTATGCATTAACGTTAGGATAAGAGGTTAAAGTTAGGCGCACGGTGAGGTTTACGTGTTAAGGGGAGAAATAGGAACAGGGTTGGGTGTTATGTTCAGGGTTAGGGTTATCTGTTAAAGGTATTGTTTATGCTTAGCGCACGGGCCCTGTCTGCATTAGGCGGGCGGGGGGAGTTTAGGGGGCTGGGATTGTACCCGGGAACCCACTCTATCATACTCTGGGTATGGGCCCGTGGGTTTCATGCAGGACACAGTGGTAGAGCCTCCTTTCACGCATGGCATGGGAGGATTGCAGGCTTTCTAAACTCTAAGAAAGCAAGAAGTCTGAGAATTAGATTTAGGGGTAGGATTATGGTTAGGGTTAAGGATGAAGTTTAGTGTTAGGGTGAGGGCTTAGGGTTAGGGATTAAGGTTAGGGTTAAAGGCTACTCTTAGGTTTAACGGCTACACTTTGGTTTAGGGTTGAGGTTTACGGTTAGGGTTAAGAAGAGGGGTTAGGGTTTGGTACAGGGTTAGGGTTAAGTGTTAGGTTTAGGGTTGAAGATTAGGATTAGGGTTAGGATTAAAGTTTAGCGTGAGAGTTAACGCTTCGGGTTAAGGTTAGGAGTTAGGGTTTAGGGTTAGGGTTGGGGTTAGTTTTAGTTTTAGGGTTAGAGTTATGTGCTATGGTTTGTGTTAGAGGTTAGGGTTAGGTTTACTGGTGACGGTTAGGGTTACGTTTAGGGGTTAGCATTAGGGTTAGGGTTAGTGTTAGGGTTAAGGGATAGGATTACGGTTAAGTGTTGGCCTTAGGGTTAGGGTTTAGTGTTAGGGTTATCATTAAGGACTAGGGGTAGGGTCAGGGTTAAATGCCTGGGTGCGGGTAATGGTTAGGGTCAGGGTTAAGGTTCACGGATAGGGTTAGTGTTAAGGGTTATGGGTAGGTTTAGGGTTCAGGGTTAGAGTTAGCATTAGGGCTTAAGGTTAGGATTAGGCGGTAGGTTCGATTTAGGGTTAGATCTAGGCGTTTGGGTAAGGGCTAGCGTTAGGGTTAAGAGATAGGGTTAGGTTTAATGCTTAGGATTAGGGTTAGGGTTTGGGGTTAAAGTAAGTGTTAGGGGTTAGGTTTAAGGATGAAAGGTTACTGTTATTTTTAGCTGTAGTGTTAGGGTTATGGAAAAGGGATCCCATTAGCATTAAGGGTCTTCCTTACTGTAGGGTTAAGGGTTAGGCTTAGAGTTAAAGGTTAAGGTTAGGGTCAGTGTTAAGATTTAGGGTGAGGGTTAACGGTTAGGGTAAAGGTTAAGCGTTAGGGTTAGGGATTAGTGATTAGGGTTTTTGGTTAGTGTTAGGGTTAGCGGTTAGGAGTTAGTGTTTTATGAAGGGGTATGGTTAGAATTAGGATTGGGGTTAGAGGTAGGGTGAGGTATAGGGGTTAGGTTTAGGGGTTAGTTTTAGGGTAAAAGGATAGGATTAGGGTTACGGGTTGGGCTTAGGTTTAGGGTTAAAGTTTACTGCTAGGGTTAGGGATAGGGTTCAGGCTTAGCTTTAGGGGTTCTGCTTAGGGTTAGGTGTTAGGTTAGTGTCAGGGTTAGGTCTAGTCGTGAGGTCAAGGTTCAGGGTTATCTTTAAGAGCTAGGGTTAGGTTTAATGGTTAGGATTAGGATTAGGGTTAAGGGTTAGGGTAAGGCTTAGGGGTTAGGGTGCAGGGTTAGGGTTTTTGTTAGGCATAGCGTTGGGGTTAGAAGTAAGGGTTACTGTCAGTGTTAGGGTTGTAGGTAGGGTTACGGTTAGGGTTAGCGGTTTAGAATTAGGGTTAGGGATTAGGTGTCACAGTGATGACTAGGAGATAGGGTTAGAATTATGGGATAGCGGTTGTTCTCAGGAAATGGGTTATGCATTAACGTTAGGATAAGAGGTTAAAGTTAGGCGCACGGGGAGGTTTACGTGTTAAGGGGAGAAATAGGAACAGGGTTGGGTGTTATGTTCAGGGTTAGGGTTCTCTGTTAAAGGTATTGTTTATGCTTAGCGCACGGGCCCTGTCTGCATTAGGCGGGCGGGGGGAGTTTAGGGGGCTGGGATTGTACCCGGGAACCCACTCTATCATACTCTGGGTATGGGCCCGTGGGTTTCATGCAGGACACAGTGGTAGAGCCTCCTTTCACCCATGGCATGGGAGGATGGCAGGCTTTCTAAACTCTAAGAAAGCAAGAAATGTGAGAATGAGATTTAGGGTTGGATTATGGTTAGGGTTAAGGATGAAGTTTAGTGTTAGGGTGAGGGCTTAGGCTTAGGTATTAGGGTTAGGGTTAAAGGTTACTCTTATTTTTAACGGTTACACTTTGGTTTAGGGTTGAGGTTTACGATTAGGGTTAAGATGAGGGGTTAGGTTATGGTACAGGGTTAGGGTTAAGTGTTAGGTTTAGTGTTGAAGATTAGGATTAGGGTTAGGATTAAAGGTTAGCGTGAGAGTTAACGCTTAGGGTTAAGGTTAAGAGTTAGGGTTTAGGGTTAGGGTTAGGGATAGGGTTAGTTTCAGTTAGTTTAGTGCTATGGTTTGTGTTAGAGGTTAGGGTTAGGTTTACTGGTCACGGTGAGGGTTATGTTTAGGGGTTAGCATTAGGGTTAGGGTTAAGGGATAGGATTAGGGATAAGTGTTGGGCTTAGGGTTAGGGTTTAGTGTTAGGGTTATCATTAAGGATTAGGGGTAGGGTCAGGGTTAAATGCTTGGGTGCGGGTAATGTTTAGGGTCAGGGTTAAGCTTCACGGATAGGGTTAGTGTTAAGGGTTACGGGTAGGTTTAGGGTTCAGGGTTAGAGTTAGCATTGGGGCTTAAGGTTAGGATTAGGCGGTAGGTTAGATTTAGGGTTAGATCTAGGCGTTAGGGTAAGGGCTAGCGTTAGGGTTAAGAGATAGGGTTAGGTTTAATGCTTAGGATTAGGGTTAGGGTTTGGGGTTAAAGTAAGTGTTAGGGGTTAGGTTTAAGGATCCAAGGTTAGGGTTATTTTTAGCTGCAGTGTTAGGGTTAGGGATAAGGGATCCCATTAGCATTAAGGGTCTTCCTTACTGTAGGGTTAAGGGTTAGGCTTAGAGTTAAAGTTTAAGGTTAGGGTCAGTGTTAAGATTTGGGGTAGGGTTAACGGTTAGGGTAAAGGTTAAGCGTTAGGGTTAGGGATTAGTGATTAGGGTTTTTGGTTAGTGTTAGGGTTAGCGGTTAGGAGTTAGTGTTTTATGAAGGGGTATGGTTAGAATTAGGATTGGGGTTAGAGTTAGGGTGAGGTATAGGGGTTAGGTTTAGGGTAAAAGGATAGGATTAGGGTTACGGGTTGTGCTTAGGTTTAGGGTTAAAATTTACTGCTAGGGTTAGGGATAGGGTTCAGGGTTAGCTTTAGGGGTTCTGGTTAGGGTTAGGTGTTAGGTTAGTGTCAGGGTTAGGTCTCGTCGTGAGGGTAAGGTTTAGGGTTAGCTTTAAGAGCTAGGGTTAGGTTTAATGGTTAGGATTAGGATTAGGGTTAAGGGTTAGGGTAAGGCTTAGGGGTTAGGGTGAAGGGTTAGGGTCAAGGGTTAGGGTTTTTGCTAGGCATAGCGTTGGGGTTAGAAGTAAGGGTTACTGTCACTGTTAGGGTTGTAGGTAGGGTTACGGTTAGGGTTAGCCGTTTATTTTATTTTATTTTTTTTTTTTTATTTTTATTATTTTTTTATTATATATATATATTTTTTTTCAATTTAGTTTTACAGGATCAAACAGTCTAACAGTATATCTTGTTAGATACAGTATGTCCTCATAATGTATACATTATTTCTTGTACAATGATATGAAATAATATGGGAAATATTCATGATAAATTATTAAGTGAACAGTGCAAGTTAAAAACAATAGTTTCATATTTTTTTCCCCACCCCCCCTTTCCCGAGTCAGCACCTTCAAGTGTTACCACTCCCCAAACGGTGTGCAATGCACTCATTGTGTAGGCATTCCCCCATCCCCTCCCCCACCCCCCACCTCAGTCTGATGTCCAATTGGTGTCATTCCCAGATTTGTATTTAGGTGATGATCAGGGAAACCAATTTTCTGGTGAGTACATGTGATGCTTGTTTTTCCATTCTTGGGATACTTCACTTAATATAATGGGTTCCAACTCTCTCCAGGAGAACCATAGAGATGTCGTATCTTCATCATTCCTTATAGCTGAGTAATATTCCATGGTATACATATACCACAGCTTACTAATCCAATCATGTATTGATGGGCATTTGGGTTGTTTCCACATCTTTGCTATTGTGAATTGTGCTGCTATAAACATTTGGGTACACGTGCCTTTGTTATAGAATGACCTTTTTTCCTTTGGGTATATGCCCAGTAATGGGATTGCTGGGTCAAATGGCAGGTCTACTTGAATCTGTTTAAGATACCTCCATAATGCTTTCCACAGGGGTTGCACTAGTTTGCAGTCCCACCAGCAGTGTATTAGTGTTCCTGTCTCTCCACACCCACGCCAACATGTGTTGTTTTGGGGTTTTTTGATAAAGGCCATTCTCACTGGGGTTAAGTGATATCTCATTGTGGTTTTGATTTGCATTTCCCTGATGATTAGAGATGTTGAACACTTTTTCATATGTTTGTTAGCCATTTTTATATCTTCTTTTGAAAAATTTCTATTCATGTCCTTTGCCCACTTTTTGATAGGGTTGCTTGATTTTTTCTTGCTGATTTTCCTGAGTTCTAAATAGATTCTTGTTATCAGTCCTTTATCTGATGTGTAGTATGCAAAAATTTTTTCCCATTCTGTAGGTGATCTGTTTATTCTCTGGACTGTTTCTTTGGCTGTGCAGAAGCTTTTTAGTTTAATCATGTCCCATTCATTTATTTTTGTTGCTGCTGTGATTGCCTTGGGGGTCTTCTTCATAAATTCTCTGCCTAGGCCAATGTCTGTAAGAGTCTTTCCTACATTTTCTTCTAGAATTCTGATTGTATCACGCCTAAGGTTTAAGTCTGTTATCCACCGTGATTTGATTTTTGTGAGAGGTGAAAGCTGTGGGTCCTGTTTCATTCTTCTGCAAGTGGCTAACCAATTCTCCCAGCACCATTTGTTGAATAGGGATTCTTGTCCCCGGAGTATATTCTTTCCCGCTTTGTCAAAAATTAGGTGACTATATGAGGATGGTTCTATATTTGGATTTTCTGTTGTGTTCCACTGGTCTGTGTCCCTGCACTTGTGCCAATACCAGGCTGTTTTAAGAACCACAGCCTTGTAATATAGTTTGAGGTCTGGCAAATTAATACCTCCCATTTTGTTTTTATTGCTTAAAATTGCTTTTGCTATACGGGGTCTTCTTTGATTCCATACAAATTGTATAATTATTTTCTCTATGTCTGTAAAGAATGATGTTGGTAATTTAATAGGGATTGCATTGAATTTGTAGATCACTTTGGGTAGTATAGACATTTTAACAATGTTGATTCTTCCGATCCACGAGCATGGTATATTTTTCCATCTATTTGCAAGTTCTGCTATTTCTTTTCTCAGTGTTTCATAGTTTTCCTTATAGAGGTCCTTTACCTCTTTAGTTAGATATATACCTAGATATTTTATTTTCTTTGTTGCTATTTTGAAGGGTATTGAGTCTTTAATTTGGTTTTCCGATTGACTGTTATTGGCATATATAAATGCCTCTGATTTGTGTATATTAATTTTGTAGCCTGAGACTTTGCTGTATTCGTTAATCAATTCCAGGAGTCTCTTGGTTGAATCCTGGGGGTTTTCCAGATATAACATCATATCATCAGCAAAAAGTGAGAGTTTGATCTCTTCCTTCCCTATTTGGACTCCCTTGATTTTGCTCTCTTGCCTGATAGCTCTCGCAAGGACTTCCAATACTATGTTGAAAAGTAATGGAGACAATGGGCAGCCCTGTCTGGTTCCAGTTCTAAGTGGGAGTGCTTTCAGTTTTTCCCCATTCAGTATGATGTTGGCTGTGGGTTTGTCATATATGGCTTGTATCATTTTTAGGTAGGTTCCATCAATGCCTATTTTGTTAAGCGTTTTTATCATAAAAGGGTGTTGAATTTTGTCAAATGCTTTTTCTGCATCTAATGAGAGTATCATATGATTTTTGTTTTTGCTTCTATTTATGTGGTGAATTACATTTATAGATTTACGTATGTTGAACCACCCCTGCATCTCGGGGATGAAGCCCACTTGGTCGTGGTGGATTACTTTTTTGATAAGTACTTGGATTCGATTTGCTAGTATTTTATTGAAAATTTTTGCATCTATATTCATGAGGGAAATTGGTCTGTAGTTCTCTATTTTTGTTGAGTCCTTTCCAGGCTTTGGTATTAATGTTATATTGGCTTGGTAGAACGTGTTGGGGAGAACTCCATCCTTCTCAATATTGGAGAATAGTTTATGTAGGATGGGCACCAGTTCTTCTTTGTATGTATGGTAAAATTCAGGTGTGAACCCATCTGGACCAGGGCTTTTCTTTTTGGGAAGGTTTTTTATTGCTGTTTCGATTTCAGTTCTTGATATTGGTCTGTTCAGGTACTCTATTTCTTCCTGGTTGAGCCTGGGAAGACTATGTGTCTCTAAAAATTTGTCCATTTCCTCCACGTTCTCCAGTTTGTGTGCATAAAGATTTTTGTAGAATTCATAGATGATATCTTGTATCTCTGTAGCATCGGTTGTGATTTCTCCTTTCATGTTCCTAATGGAGGTTATTAGAGATTTTACTTTTGTGCTCTTGGTTAGTCTAGCCAGAGGTGTGTCTATTTTGTTTATCTTTTCAAAGAACCAACTTTTTGTTTTATTAATTTCCCTTATAGTTTCTTTGTTGTCCTTTTCATTTAGTTCTGATTTGATCTTAGTAATTTCTCGCCTTCTGCTGGGTTTGGGATCGTTCTGTTCTTCTTTCTCCAGCTCTTTGAGTCTATTCGTTAGGTTGTCTATTTGCATGTTTTCTGTCTTTTTGATATAGGCATTTATGGATATGAATTTTCCTCTCAGGACTGCTTTAGCTGCATCCCATAGATTTTGATAAGTTGTATCTCCATTGTCATTTAATTCGAAGAAATTTTTGATTTCCATCTTGATTTCTTCTTTTATAGAATAATTATTCAGGAGAAGGTTATTTAGCTTCCATGACTTTGAGTAAGAGTGAGGGTTTCTGTTTGTGATCATTGTTACTTTTATTCCGCTGTGATCTGAGAAGATGCATGGTATAATTTCTATTTTTTTGAATTTTTGAAGACATGATTTATGTCCTAGGACATGGTCAATCTTAGAGAATGTCCTGTGAGCTGATGAGAAGAATGTATATTCTGTGGACTTTGGGTAGAATGTCCTATAGATGTCAGCCATGCCCATTTGTTCTAGCATTCTATTTAGGTCCATTATGTCTTTGTTTATTTTCTGTTTAGAGGATCTGTCCTGTACTGTCAGTGGGGTGTTAAAGTCTCCAGCTATTACAGTATTATTATCTATCATCTGGTTCAGATCTAGTAGGGTTTGCTTTATAAATCTAGGTGCACCTAGGTTGGGTGCATATATATTGAGTATAGTCATGGCTTCTTGTTGAATTGTGCCCTTGACCAGTATGTAGTAGCCATTTTTGTCTTTTATTATTTTTGTTGGTTTGAAAGCTAAGTTATTGGAAATTAAGATTGCCACACCAGCTTTCTTTTCGTTACCGTTTGCTTGAAATACCGATTTCCATCCTTTTACTTTCAGTCTAAATGCATCTTTGCTCGTTAGGTGGGTTTCTTGGAGACAGCAGACACTTGGCTTGTGCTTTTTTATCCATTGGGACAGTCTATGTCTCTTGATCGGGGAATTCAAGCCATTCACATTTATTGAGAAAACTGATAAGTGAGACGGTTTTTTGTTCAGCTTGTTGGGTAGAACTTCATTGCAATGTTTTCTCTCCTGAGCCATTGTGGTATCTGGAATTTGATCTTTAGCTCTTGAGTAGTTTTACATTCGTGGATCTTTCTTGTGCTGGTCCGTGTGTAACTCTCTTTTGAGTACTTCTTGCAGGGCTGGTCTTGTCTTGGTGAATTCCCTCAACCTTTGTTTATCTGAGAATGTCTTGATTTCTCCTTCATATAGAAAACTTAGCTTAGCTGGGTACAAGATTCTAGGCTGGGCATTATTCTGTTTCAGAAGCGTGAAAATGGGGCCCCAAGCTCTTCTTGCTTGTAAGGTTTCAGCTGAGAAATCTGGCGTGATTCTGATGGGTTTTCCTTTGTAAGTTACCTGTTTCTTTCTCCTTACAGCTCGGAGAAGGGACTCTTTAGTGGATATTTTGGTCAGCCTGATGACTACGTGGCGTGGTGTTTTCCTATTTGCTATGAATCTCCCAGGGGTCCTTTGAGCTTCTTGAATCTGTATGTCTAGAGTATTGGCAAGGCCTGGAAAATTTTCCTCGATTATGTCTTCAAATAGCTTGTCCAACCCTTGCTTATTGTCTTCTTCACCCTCAGGGATGCCAATAAGTCTCAAGTTAGGTTTCTTCACATAATCCCACATTTCTTGAAGACTCAGATCATTTCTCTTACTTTTTTGATCTATCTCTGTGACTGACTTATTTAGTTGAAAGGAGTTATCTTCAATTTCTGAAATTCTTTCCTCTGTTTGATCTACCCTGCTTTTGAGACTTTCCACAGTGTTTTGTAGCTCTCTGAGTGAATTCTTCATTTCTAGGAGTTCAGTTTGGTTTTTCTTCAATATTTCAATTTCTTTAGTGAATTTTTCCTCCAAATCCTGAATTTTTTTTGCATTTTCCTTGTGTTGTCTGTCCATTGATTCTTGTATATTATTTAGCTTGTTTATGATCCATAATTGGAATTCTTCCTGTGACATGTTGGTGTTTTGAGTCTGGTTTGTGTCAAATGGTTGAGAGCCGGTATTTCTCTTTGGGGGTGAGCTTTCTGTTTGATTCTTTGTGCTTCCTGTGTTTTTTCGCTGGGCCCTTCCCATCTAGATTAATCGTTGGATCTTTACTTATAGATTTAGTCTGGTTAACAGCACTCTCTGTGCTCTATTCTTAGGCTGTGGAGTAGTCTAGGTATATTGCTTCCTTTGGCAAGAGGGGAAGACTGTTGTGAATTGATTAGAAATTTTTCTATTTCAGTTGGGGGACTGCTTCTGATGGGTCCAATCCTAGAGGATTGGAGTGATCCAAGACTGCTTTGGTGAGTTAGGACACTGTGTTGTAGTCTTTCAGAGGGCAGGCAGGGTCCACACTAGTAGTGGGCCAAAATTCTCTTTGTTTGTTTGTTTCCCTTTGGTTCTTCCTCTATAGGGGTGGTTTCTGTCTCTATCTGCAGGAAAAATACTAATTGTGTGGAGTGGATGGTGCCCTCGCTCGCTCAGTGCCCCATTTGCCGCAACTCCCACAGGCAAAAGTCTGCCTTGGCCCAATGTCCCCAGGGACCAGGCTCCACACTCTCGCTTCTGGAGAAGTAGTCAATGTTTAGACGTGGGTGGGGACCCTATATAAGGTCTGTGGACCTGGGGAGGGGGCCGTCCAGGGAGCCTCTTGGCACCCTATTGCTCCGCAGTGACTTGGCTGTGGGCCCCAAGATGGCTATTGCGCGCCCGTAGATCGCCGGCGTTGGGAGTGACTACTCAGGTTCCGGTATGTACCAGAGCCAGGGGCCTGGCCCGTTCCCAAGCTCAGCGTGGGTTCCCAGTTAGAAGGCAAAAAGAGAGAAGAAATAAGGAAAAAGAAAAAAGAAAAGAAAAGAAAAGAAAAGAAAGAAAAAAAAAAAAAAAGAAGTGAAAAGAAAGAACAGAAGGAGAAGAAAAGGAAAGAGAAAAGAAAAGGAGAAGAGAAGAGGAAAAAAGAAAAAAAAAAAAAAATAAAAAATAAAAATAAAAATAAAAAAAATAAAAAATAAAAAATAAAAAAAATACAAAAAAAAAAAATAAAAAAAAAAAACAAAGACAAAAACAAAAACTAAACTAACAAATAACACAAAGAGACCTACCCCAGAAACAGCGAAAACACAATCACAAAAGAACAAAAACAGAGCTACACAACACCACAACGCATCACTAAACGAAGGGATACACAATTCTGGAGTATACAATTCAGCGGCTCAATGATCGTGTTTTTGTGCCTTAGCGCAGCTCCGCCCCTTCACGCCCGCTCCATTGGTTCCGGAGCGGCAACTCAGTGTTTATTTTACGTCTTAGCGCAGCTCCGCCCCTTCACGCCGGCTCCGTTGGTTCCGGAGCGGCAACTCAGTGTTTATTTTAAGTCTTAGCGCAGCTCCGCCCCTTCACGCCGGCTCCGTTGGTTCCGGAGCGGCCACTCAGTGTTTATTTTAAGTCTTAGCGCAGCTCCGCCCCTTCACGCCGGCTCCGTTGGTTCCGGAGCGGCCACTCAGTGTTTATTTTAAGTCTTAGCGCAGCTCCGCCCCTTCACGCCGGCTCCGTTGGTTCCAGAGCGGCAACTCAGTGTTTATTTTAAGTCTTAGCGCAGCTCCGCCCCTTCACGCCGAGTGCCGCCGGCGGAGATGGCGCGGGCCCAGAGACCAGCGGGGGGCGCCGGGGAGAGAGAGCTGCTGGGCACCTTATGGCTCCCGAGCGGTTCCGACTTTGCTTTCAAGATGGCGCCCGCAGCGCTCCGGGGTCGGAGGGGGATCGGCTCCCCGGCAGGCAGAGACCAGGGACCGCCGCTGCCGGGGGGTTTGGCGGGCAAAGCCGCCGGGGGCCACCGGCTGAAGAACCACCGACAAAAGTAGCGCAGAGGTACAGCGCAATTCGCTGATCGGGGATTGATTGTGCCCCTCCCCCCTGGCGCAGGTCCGTCCCTTCTCGCTAAGGACTGTCTCAGCCGAGACTTCCCAGGTTCCAAGCTATTCTCCCGAAAAAGCCTCCTGTCTGCAATGCCCTACGTCTCGCTCGGAGATTCTGCTCTGGCTTGCGAGGGGGTCTCCAAGCAATTGGGGGTGGAGGTCAGTGAGGAGCGCAAGCCGCTTTTCCTAAAGACTGCCCCCACCCCACCTGGGGGCGGGCGCAGCCGCCTGCGCTCCGCTGGCTACTGTCTGTTCCGCGCCTTCCGCAGAGTTCCGCGATCTTAATTTCTGTTCACCTCAGACCTCACTTGCTCTGTTTGTCCCACGCTGATTCTCCGTGGATTCACACCGCTGTTCCTGTGTGGGAGCGGTCCTCTAGCGTTGTGGCAGGTCCGGATCCACGGTTCGTCGCCGGAGCGCAGATCCGAGCAATCACCGCCATTCCGCCATCTTCCGAATCAGGGTTAGCCGTTTAGAATTAGGGTTAGAGATTAGGTGTCGCAGTGATGACTAGGAGATAGGGTTAGAATTATGGGATAGGGGTTGTTCTCAGGAAATGGGTTATGCATTAACGTTAGGATAAGAGGTTAAAGTTAGGCGCACGGTGAGGTTTACGTGTTAAGGGGAGAAATAGGAACAGGGTTGGGTGTTATGTTCAGGGTTAGGGTTATCTGTTAAAGGTATCATTTATGCTTAGCGCACGGGCCCTGTCGGCATTAGGCGGGCGGGGAGAGTTTAGCGGGCTGGGATTGTACCCGGGAAACCACTCTATCATACCCTGGGTATGGGCCCGTGGGTTTCATGCAGGACACAGTGGTAGAGCCTCCTTTCACGCATGGCATGGGAGGATTGCAGGCTTTCTAAACTCTAAGAAAGCAAGAAGTCTGAGAATTAGATTTATGGTTAGGATTATGGTTAGGGTTAAGGATGAAGTTTAGTGTTAGGGTGAGGGCTTAGGGTTAGGGATTAGGGTTAGGGTTAAAGGTTACTCTTAGGTTTAACGGTTACACTTTGGTTTAGGGTTGAGGTTTACGGTTAGGGTTTAGATGAGGGGTTAGTGTTTGGTACAGGGTTAGGGTTAAGTGTTAGGTTTAGGGTTGAAGATTAGGATTAGGGTTAGGATTAAAGGTTAGCGTGAGAGTTAACGCTTAGGGTTAAGGTTAACAGTTAGGTGTTAGGGTTAGGGTTAGGGTTAGGGTTAGTTTTAGGGTTAGGGTTATGTGCTATGATTTGTGTTAGAGGTTAGGGTTAGGTTTACTGGTCACGGTTAGGGT